>NC_041216.1:15379906-15386380 GCF_002837175.3 Physeter macrocephalus
CTCCATACTGTTCTCCATAGTGGCTGTATCAATTTACATTATTCCCACCAGCAGTGCAAGAGGGTTCCCTTTTCTCCACACCCTCTCCAGCATTTATTGTTTCTAGAGTTTTTGATGATGGCCAATCTGACCGGTGTGAGATGATATCTCATTGTCGTTTTGATTTGCATTTCTCTAATGATTAATGATGTTGAGCATTCTTTCATGTGTTTGTTGGCGATCTGTATATCTTCTTTGGAGAAATGTCTATTTAGTTCTTCTGCCCATTTTTGGATTGGGTTGTTTGTTTTTTTGTTATTGAGCTGCAAGAGTTGCTTATAAATTTTGGATATTAGTCCTTTGTCAGTTGCTTCGTTTGCAAATATTTTCTCCCATTCTGAGGGTTGTCTTTTGGTCTTGTTTATGGTATCCTTTGCTGTGCAAAAGCTTTTAAGTTTCATTAGGTCCCATTTGTTTATTTTTGTTTTTATTTCCATTTCTCTAGGAGATGGGTCAAAAAGGATCTTGCTGTGATTTATGTCATAGAGTGTTCTGCCTATGTTTTCCTCTAAGAGTTTGATAGTGTCTGGCCTTACATTTAGGTCTTTAACCCATTTTGAGTTTATTCTTGTGTGTGGTGCACAGTGGATCTTAATCCTAGCAGAATCGCCTGGAGAATCTTTTTCAAAATGTGATTGCCCGGGTCCCCCCTCAGTGTGTCTGACTCAGTAAGACTGAATCAGGAAAAGCTTCCACATTAATTCTGCTTCTCAGTTTTGGCCTGCTAAGAACTACTGCTTTGTAAGATAGTCCAATTATTTCTGGTCCTTCAGGAGCTGAGATGGCTTATCTGCAATGATCAAAGCATCACCGGTCATCAAATGTCATTCCCTGGGGCAGAGACTGCTAGCTGGGCGCTGAGATTCATTCCCTTCTTCCTGGGCACGTAGCTGAAATGCAAGTGCCAGTCTCCTTTAGAGTTGAGAGGGGTCATGTGATTATGTTCTAGCTCATAGAAAGTGAGGCACACCTCTTTGGGGCTAAGCCTGGAGAGAGAGGCTGGGTCTTCTCTGTGAGCTCTCTCCAGCCACCTGGGACCTCAGCCACGCAGAAGACAACTTCCCAAAGGATGGCAGAGCCACAAAATGGAAGGACCCTGGTTCCCTGAATCACCACATGGAGCTGAAATACCTGCCAACTGTCAACATTCAACTCAGATATGAATGAGAGACACAAATATGCTTTTTTTGGTGTTCTTAAAGTCACTGAATTTGCAGGTTTACTTACGTTACAGCAGCTTACCTTACCATAACTAATACTTCTCTCTCTGCCCCACTTATTTTACCCCAACAGATTTTAAGCTCAATGTTCAGAATTCAAGATTTAGCCTATACCACTGCACTAATGTTCTTGTTTGGGAATAGACAGGGCTTTTGCTTAGTAAAGCCTAAACTTCAGTATATAATCAGGGTCCTTTGCACCTGATTTTAATTTGGTTTATTTTTTGAGCAGTTCTATTGGTAAGGCTTGATATTTCATAGCTTTTATTCTTCCTTACAGATTTTCCAAAGAATATAGAGAAATGGTACTTATTGTTTTTTAAATAGAAAAATGTTACTCTATCTTGCAATTACCACATGGGTCCACTGGACACATTTGTAAATCTAAGATAGATTTTGGGATTTTAGTGATCTTATTTTTCCTACCTCTTAAAGCGCTCTTCTATCTCCTCATCCTAGGAATTATTTCATCATTACTTGCCAACTATTCTCAGCTATGCTAAAAAGACTAAAATAATAGGAAAAGGGAACAATGATGGAATTATCTAGAAGGATGATGTGACACAAGTCATCACCATTGTATCATCTACAGTTTTTTTTACTGTGTTGCTGTGGCAGGCAGTATAATGGCCCCTCAAAATGTCCACATCTTAATCCCTGGAACCTGTGAATAAGTTACTTACATGGCAAAAGAGACTGAAGATGTGATTAAGTTAAGGACCTTGAGATGGGAAATTATTCTGGATTACCTGAGTGGCTCAATACGATCACAAGCATCCCTAAAGGAGTCAGAGAAGAGGATGTGACTATGAAAATGGAGCACCAGAGTGATACAGCATTGCTGGCTTTGACGATGGAGGAATGGACGGTGAGCTAGGCAATGTGGTTCAGCCTGAAAAAGGCAAGGAGGTGATTCTCCCCTAGAGTCTCCAGAAGAAACACAGCCCTGCTGACAGCTTGATTTTAGCCCAGTGAGGCCCATTTCAGATTTCTGACCTCCAGAAGTAGATGGTAATATATTTGTGTGGTTTTAAGTGAAGTTTGTGGTGATATTTAATAGACACAGTAGGAAATTAATACAGTTGCCCCAAATCTTGCATTGTCAGAAGATATGAAGAGAAATCTGGAAACGCCATTTTATAGTCTGACTTTTGCTTTCATTGAACACAACTGAGAAATCAGAATGTTTTCCTTTTCATCTATAATGACAAAGAGAAGAAAATGGACAGAGGAAGGTGTTTCGAAATAATTGGATGATTCAGAAGATGAATGCAGAGACAGATAGCATCACTTTAGACTCAGGTTGATGAGGATGGTGAAACTTATCACATAAGTGAAATCTCAGATCATCAGTCTTCAGATGACAATGTCCTAGATGAACTTTCTCAAACTCAAGAATCAATGAGTCAACAATGTATTTCCAGAGAAAAAAGGAAATGTGGCATTCTCATCTAGTCATTCACTTAACAGGCAGGACAAGAACCTTGACTATCCTGTTTCACTAAAAGGATATGTCACACTATTTTCATCTTTTGTGATGTTTTTGCACCAACATCTACTTGATATAGTTCATAAGTAGACAAATGCTAAGGCAGGTGTCAACAAAAGGTAATTGGAAGGAAATACCTGGAGGAGAAGTTTTAAAAAATCATTGGATTCTCATTCTGGTTGGAGATTATAAAAGTAAAAGTGCAATTCTTTTGCAATTATGGAGCAAAGAAGATGACTGTCTTCTCTTCAGCAAAATTATGAGCCATCAAAGATTTCAGAATTTTCTTCAGGAACTGCATTTTGGATTTGCAAGTGAAAGAAGGGAAATCAGAAATGATGGGAATCTAGAATCCAGTGGAGGTGTATTTTGAATCTGAAATCAGTACTTACAAGATGCGTATGTTCCTCTTCATGCATGACAGTTGGTGACAGCTGATGAGATGTTGTTTATATTTGGAGGATGTTGCCCATATCAGTTACCTTCAAAACCAGGATAACATGGAATAAAAATTTAGATTTGGGCTTCCCTGGTGGCACAGTGGTTGCGCGTCCGCCTGCCAATGCAGGGGAACCGGGTTCGCGCCCCGGTCTGGGAGGATCCCACATGCCGCGGTGCGGCTGGGCCCGTGAGCCATGGCCGCTGAGCCTGCGCGTCCGGAGCCTGTCCTCCGCAACGGGAGAGGCCACAACAGAGGGAGGCCCGCATACCACAAAAAAAAAAAAAAAAAAAAAATTTAGGTTTGCTAAGTTTAAATTCTTATTAGAATATCTAATAAAGTTGTTCTTCACTCTCCCTTTATTCTTATTTCAGTAAAATTTTTCCAAAAAAACGACTTAAAAAATATTTTACAGTGGTCCATTACTCCCAGATTGTAAATGATAATGACTACTTTTCCTCAGGCATTGAAGGGTAAAACAGTCTTTCTTTCCATTCTTCTTTTTGTCATAATAATGTCACTGAGACTGGGGGGCACTTTGAGCCAGGGTACTTTGGTGTGCTGTTAAGACACGTCTCACTGAGCCCCTTCAAAGACATGACTCGACAACGACGCTCATTCATGGAATTGTCTCCCAGGCTTGGGAAGACCCCACTACAGAGCCCTCTCTATCAACTGTCTTCAGCTGAAAATCTAGTTATGTAGGACCCAGTCTTTCAGATGATATGGAAAGCCAAGAACAGAAGGAAAGTAGGCCTTCCTTCCCTCTTTCTCTACTCCTTTATTGACTCCATCCATCCATCCATCCATCCATCCATCCATCCATCCATCCATCCATCCACTCAAACATTCTTTCAACAAAGATTTGTTTGGCTCTTACCACTATGCTTGATGCAGGGCAGTGGTTCTCAACTTGTGGTCTGTGGGTCCCTGGCGGGGGCGTGGGGGGGCTGTCTCTGAAACCCTTTCAGGATGTCTGTGAAACCAAAGCTATTTTAATAATAACACTAAGACGTTATTTGCCTTTTTCACTTTGGTAATATTTGTTCAGAGGGTACAAAAGCAACGGTGGGTAGCACTGCCGGTGTCCTAACATGAATCAAGACCGTGGTGTCCAATGTACTAGGCTCATTGTATTCTTCATGGCCATGTACCCACAGTAAAAATAAAACAAAGCAGTATTCGTTTTGTTAAATCTTGATCTTTGAGCACACATCTCTTTAGTATTCTGTGTGAGGCAATGGCGAGACACATAACAGAAGTCTGTGTACAGAAGTCTGATGGTTGCCTTGAGAACAAACACTGGTGGATTATTTGGGTGGTGTGCTGAAATAGCTGCTTCTTTCATGGGTCACCATATTTATTTTAAAGACTGATGGACAAACTATGGTTATTCAGACTTGGGTATCTGGTAGATCTTTTCTTGAATATGAGCCAAATGAGTCTGTCACTTCAAGGAAAACAACAGACAGTATTTGTGGTCAGTGATAAAATTTGAGCTTTCAACTGAAAATTAGAATTTTGGAAAGCTTGTATCTGCCACTGTGAGCTTGGCAGCTTCTCAATACTTGCAGACTTTTCTGATGAGATCTGCGATGGTATTAACAAATGTGATTTTTGGTATCACATAATGAAATGTGTCAACATTTGGAAGATCTGCATAATTCAATGAACCACTGTTTTCAAAGTGACCAGTGCATGATGGTTTAGTTTTCTAGGGCTGCCTTAACAAGGTACCACAAACTGGCACTTTGGCTTAAACCACAGAAATTTGTCTTCTTATAGTTCTATAGGCTAGAAGTCCAAGATCAAGGTTGGTAGGGTTGGTTCCTCCCAAGGGCTGTGACAAGAAACTGTTTCATGCTTCTCTTCTAGCTTCTGGAGGTTTGCTGACAATCCTTCGCGTTCCTTGGCTTGTAGACACAGAACTGGATCTCTGCCTTCATCTTCAGGTGGCAATCTCCCTGTATGTGTCTATATCCAAATTTCCCCTTTTTATAAGGACACCAGGCATTTTGGATTAGGGTCCTCCCTACCCCAGTATGACCTCATCTTATCTAATACCATTTGCAATGGCCCTATTTCCAAATAAGGTCACATTCTGAGGTGCTGGTGGTTAGGACTTCAACATATGAATTTGGGGGGGATACAGTTCAGCCCACAGCACATGATGTCACAAAATAATGCATGGGTAAAAGATTCATTCAAAGTTCAAGACAGACCAATGGATTTAATAGTAACTGAATATGAAAAATTCATGGATGTGGTTTAAGATTCCACACTGTAACTAACCTTTAAGAGGTTGTTGAGTTTTGGTGTAGTAACAAAGAAGAATATGAATAGTTACCTGAAAAGGCTATTATAACACTCTCCCCCTTTCCAGCTACATATTGTGTGAAGCCAGATTTTCTTCATACACTTCAGCAAAAACAACATATTGGAACAGACTGAATGCAGAAACAGCTATGGAAATCCAGCTGTCTTCTATTAAGCCTGACATTAAAGAAATTTACAAAATAAATCAATACATTCTTCTCATTAATATTTTTGATTTGAAAAAATACAGTTATTTAAAAATTCACTTTTGCTAATGTAATAGGTTTATTTTCAATATTTTAAGTGAATTAGTAAATGTTTAAAATTTTCTGTTTTAATTTTTAATATGGTAAATATCTATAGCAAGATCTCTTAATGTTGGAACTATTGGTGTTTTGGTCTGATAATTCTTTGTCATTGGAGCTGTCTGTGCACTGTAGGATGTTAGCAGCATCTCTGGCCTTTACCCACTGGATGCCAGTATCATGCCCTGCTCTCCTGCTACCTACTCCCTGGAAGTTGTGACAACCAAAAATGTCTCCAGACATAGCCAAATGGCCCCCAGTGGAGAACCTCTGATCTATAGATATAACCAGTATAAACAAAAGCTCTTTGGGGTTCTCAATAAGAGTGGAAAGGGGTCCTGAGACTGGAAAGTTTTAACACCATTGATGTAGGGGATACCCTGGTGAGCAAATCATTCATGGCACCTGCCCTCATGGAACTTGGGCTTTAATGGAGGAGAGAAGCATGAACCAAACAGCAGTAAAATTGGAACCTTGGCAAGTGTGTTTTTTTTGGTATTGTTTGTTTTTTTAGTTTTTTTTGCGGTACGCGGGCCTCTCACTGTTGTGGCCTCTCCCGTTGAGGAGCACAGGCTCCGGACGCGCAGACTCAGCGGCCATGGCTCACGGGCCCGGACGCTCCGCGGCATGTGGGATCTTCCCGGACCGGGGCACGAACCCGTGTCC
>NC_041216.1:15386517-15395618 GCF_002837175.3 Physeter macrocephalus
CCCGTGTCCCCTGCATCGGCAGGCGGACTCTCAACCACTGCGCCACCAGGGAAGCCCTTGGCAAGTGTTTTTAAATATGATGTATATGATGCCACAAGGCCTCCTCTACCTCTCTACCTGAAAGAACTGCCTGTGAGTTAGGAGGAAATCCAGGGAAGTCTGGTGTCCTGGTTGCCACCAGAAAGAAGTTTCCAGAAGGACTGGGAGGTCCACAGTGTCAAGTGATGCCGAGAGTTTGAGTAACATGAGAAGAGCTTCATTGACCAGTCTCCAGTGACAGACATTTTGCCACTGTTGTGTTTGTTAAAATAATTTTGGCTGAAAACAATAGAAATGGACATTTTTTTAAAAGGAAAAAAGTTGGTAATTTAATGGGTACTGAAGTAACTGATAGATTCAAAAGAGTCAACTTGGGAAGGGAAGGGGCCAAGATATTTCAGCACTAAGAGCCTATTCATTAACCTGCTCTCAGGCTCTATCAGACTTTTTGAGTACTATTGGATAAGGAGTCTAAGTTGAGTGCGGGTTTATGGAAGTCAGGTGACAAATGGACTTTGGGCCCAAGTACATCTCACATTAGTTTTGCAGACCTATTCTGAAGTTATTTCCTGGTCCTTGGGCGTATACCTGGGAAAGGAATACTTGGCAGCTGGATGAACCCTCACATTGGTTTCCTGACCTATGGAGGTAAGAGCCATTATGGTAAGAGATGACAGATAGAAGCCCTTGAAACTCTTTCCTACTGCCACTCCTGGCCAAGACAGTAAATCAGAAGCAATAGTGTATTTAGGGAAGAGTTGCAGAGATTAGTGGCACCAACCAAAACTCGAAGGGTGCATGAGTGGTGATCCACATCACATCCCTATCCAATTCGCCTATCTGACTTGAATGGATTATGGCACACTGTAAACTTACCAAGTGGGTATCCCAATCCTAGCTGCTGTGCTGGAAGTGATATATTTACTGGAGCAGATCAACACAACCTCTGGAACTTAGTATGTGACAATCTGCTGAATGTATTTTTCTTGGTTCCCATCAGTAGAGAAGAGCAAATGCTGCTTGCTTTCACATGGCAGGAACAGCAGTACACAGTTATGTCTTGCACCAGGGCTACATGAATTCTCCCGCTTTCTGATATGATATAGTCTATAGGGATCTTGATGGTCTTGATATTCTGCAGAATATTTTATTGGTCCACTGTATTGATGATATCATGATAATGGACCTGGTGAGCAGGAAGTAGATACCAAGATACCCTAGAAAGACCCCTGTGTGCCATAGGGCAGGAAGTAAACCCCACAAAAATTCAGAGACCTGCCATATTGGTGGGGTTTGTAGGGGTACAGTGGTCTGGGGAATGCTAGTACATCTTCTCTAAAGTAAAGGACAAATTGTTGTGCCTTACACGTCTTACCACTAAGAAATAGACCTAATGCCTGGTGGGGCCTTTTGGATTTTGGAGGCACTGTTTACCACACTTGCTAATACTGCTCTGACTCGTTTATTAGATGACTTAGGAGGCTGCCAGTTTTAAGTGGGTCCAGGACAAGAGAGGACTCTGCAGTGGGTCCAGACTGAGATGCAAGCAGGGTCTGCTTATTCATTCTGCACAATGCCTAGGGCCCAAGATACATTTATAGGGGTCGATAAAAATATTTTAATTTTAGTTTATTTTAAAATCAAAAGAAAAAAATGAATCTAATGATCATGAATTCAGCCTAGATTATACCCATCTTTATGCCAATGGAGTTGTAAAATGCACTTTTTAATTTTTTTTTTTTTTTTATGAAAGAAAGAGCCCACATGGCAAAAATGCCTGGTGCCCATGAAAGCCATAGTGCAGCTCTGGGTGTTGCTTTGCCTCTCACCACGTGGGATCTGGTCAATTTGATGCTGTTAGGCATACTTATGGCAGATCAGGTTGCCATGGAGAGTATCTGGTGAGTCTTATTAAGAGAGTCAGAGCGCAGTTCCCTAGGGTTCTGTGTCAAGGCCGTGCCCTCTTTGGCAGAGAGCTACTCTATCTGAAAAGCAGCTTCAAGCACAGAATGAGTGTTTAACTATGGGACACAAGTGCCTGTGTGGCCAGAGCTGCTTGTCCATCGTGAGCTGTGTCTGGTCAGATGCTCCAAGTCAAAATGCTAGTTATAATGCTTCAAGTTGTATGATGGAGATGGCTTATTTGGGGTTGAGGCCAAGTGGATCCAGGAGGCACAAATCAATTCATGAACAGATAGGGAAGAACCCCATGCAACTACCTTCTTCATACGGACACCCTTTCCTCAGCTCACACGTGTGGCCTTGGTGGGGGTTCTTCAGGACTGATTGAAGGAAGAACTTGGCCTGGTTCACATGTGAGCTGAAGCAATACCTGGAACTGGCCAAAACTGGCCTGGTGCCACCCCACTCAGGGGTGGCCCTAAGAGACATGGTGAAGGGAAATCCTAGACGGGCAGAGCTGTGAGCAGCACCCTCTGTGGTCCATGTTGCACAGAGAGAAAAAGGACCCAAGATACAGGAAGACATGACCTCCTGGGCATGGCTAATGGCTTGGCTCTGCTTTCTGGGGCAACCAGAACCAAAACACAGGGCTTACTTTCTTCCAGGCACTCATTGACTCCTACACCAGTCTTACCAGGTGGGTATTTTTGTTATCCCCATTTTACAGATAAGGAAACTGAGGTCCAGAGGGGTTTAGTAACTTGCTCAAGGTCTGACAGCTAGTAACTGGAGCGCTGGGACAAGCAGTCCAGCTTTAGACTCATTTTCATAGTGGAGTAGAATCAATAGTGCCACCTTAGAAGTGAGGATGTCAGGGTTTGAATCCCAGCAATGACAGTGATATCCTGTGGACCTTCGGATGTGCCTCATCTGTACTCCAGGGCTCTGTTTCCTCTTCCTCAATGTAGTGCTTGATGTAGAGCCCAGGGAATATAACGATTTTTTAAAATAATAACTTTCAATGGAATATAATCTATAAAATTTTGAATCCCTGTGTTGTACACCTGAAATGAATGTAATGTTATAAATAAACCATGCTTTGATAAAGAACAAAACTAAACAAAACAACACCAACACAAAGTAAAATGTAGTGCTTGGACTCTTATTATCGATAATGCCTCTTCTTGCTCTAAGTTACTTGATTCCTCTCGGCCTTCCAGGGGTTCAGCGTGGGCTAGGAGCAGGGGGATGCAAATATGAATAAGCCATGGTTCCCCAGGCATACTCTGGCCCCTCTGTAAGCTACGTCCATAAAGCCTGCATTCTTCGCCTACCTGAGCAATTATGGGTTTGGAGGTTTTAAAATAATGATTTCAGCATGTGTTTGTATAAACAAAGGTTGGGGCAGGGAGATGAGGGGAATGTGGGCCTGGTTCGTTTGTGCAGCTAAAAATAGAAACGTGAAAGTCCTATAATAATGAGGCAGAAACTTAAAACAACTTTCTTGGAAAATTCCCTCCCCATGCCACACTGCCCAGGTATTTCCCCCTTCTTGCCTCATGCAGATGGAGCAAGGGAAATTGGGGTGAGGGCCGGGTATCACAACACACACTTCCTTCCTGGCACTGAGGAGGAGGGGCCGAGGAGACCAAACTGGGAACAAAACGTCTGTTCAGGAGCCTGATTCAGGCTGACATGGGCCTTTGAGCTCCCTGAGTGGCATTTACAGCCACAGATATGGAAAAGAAAATAAATCTCCCAGGCCCAGCATCTTGCTTTAATTAATAACATAATCAAGTTTCTGGCCTCGTGAAATGGAAGGATTTCAACACTCAAGAAGGCCCCTCTGGCAGCAGGCAAGAAGTGGGCTCCCTGGCCAGGCAGCCCCTTGAGCAATGGGCTGGCCAGGCTGGGCAGGGAGATCAGGGAGGGTGTGCTCAGGCCTTCAGGGCAGGACAGTAGGAGGCTGGCTCCCAGGTGTGAGGCAGGGGTTCAGAGGAAAGAATCAGGGAAGCAGGAAGCACGTTGATGATCATAATCCCTGGTATTTGCTGTGCATTTATCATGTGCTGGGCTTTCACCTTTATTTCCCCATTCAGTCCCTATAGAACAATTGGGCCGGCTGTTCTCTCCATTTTTCAAATCAGGAGACTGAGACCCGGAGAAATTGGGGTGATTGACCCAGAGACACACAGCTAGAAGGTGGTGGAGCTGGGGTCTGAATGATCCGAACTCAGGGCTGTCTGAGTCAGGAGAGACAGAGAGGATGGGGGTGAGGCTCACAGAAGGACCGAGGGACCGTGCCTTCTGTTTCTCCCCAAGGCCTCAGGATGATGTCCCTTTCAATCAGGATTGTCCACCCTCTCTGTTTGAGCCGATGTAAGTGTCTAAGGAGGGGTGGGGTGGGGGTTTTGAGGAGCGATGGCTAGATTTTAAAAATGGATGTGGAGGGAGAGAAGTGGTAGATGCTGAGGAAGGCAAAGGAACACAGGTCAGGAGCCTTGGGGGCTGGATTGAACACCCAGAGGTCCCTCCAGGGCTCCATGGGCCAGAAGCAGAATGGAGAGAGGCCTCTGGCTGGCTGGGAACTCTGTGATCCTCTGGGTGCGAAGCCAGGCTCAGGGCCAGATCCCTGCCATTCCCTCCCCGACGTGAGGGGCTGCTTAGGATGGCCTTCCTGGCTGACATGCTTGGCTCGCTTTGGAGGTTCCAGTAAATAAATAAACACAGGAAATCATCAAATCATGATTTGGCCCTGATCTACCTCTGTCTCCCCTCTCCTCTCACACATTCCCCGTCTCAGCTAAGTCGGTCAGCATGTGGGTCCCTCGGTGGTCTGGGTTTGCCTGGTTGTCCCCATCACCTGGAGGGCTCACTCCCCCATCGCTGATGCTGGCGTCCTCTCCACCTCTCACTGGCCGGCCCCAGGGCCACCTCCTCCAGGGTGGCTTCTCTGAGTGTCTCAGCCAGAAGTAATGCTCTTACCTTTACTGGGATATCTTTTACCTTGTAATTGAGTCACTCCATCATTCACAAACACTTGTGGGTACTTGCTTTGGTTCTGGAATGTTATTCTGCCCATGTCTTATGTCTCCAGGTTCCTCAAAGGCAGAAGCCGGTGGTAGTTGTGATAATAATTATAATAGTATTTTCCAGTTGCTGAATGCTTACTCTGTGACCAGGCCTATAGCATTTTATGGGAGTTATTTTATTTAAGACTCAAAACTATGAGGTTGGTGTTATTATCCTCTATACGTTATAGAAGAAGGAACTGAGGCAGAGGTTAAGCTGTTTAAAGTCATCAGCTAGTAAATGGTAAAGCCCGGACTTGAACCCAAGCAGTCTAATGGCAGAGTCCAAGCTCATAACTACTAGCTTAAATACCATAAAATGTGTGGAAGTGCCTGGGGTGGTGCCTGGCCCATAGCCACAGATTCTCAAACGTTGCTTGAATATGAACTTGCCTCACAGGGCCCAGTATTGGACTTTGATTTATTTGTTTCCAAAGTTTGTGGATTGAATCAGTGAAAAAATGGCTGGGGAATGAATTCGTGGGAAGTTCTGGCAGCTTTCCTGGTTATCTACTACTGCATAACAAACCATCCTGAAACCTAGTGGCTTAAAATAAATGTTCATTATTATCTCTCATGGTTCTGTGGATTTGATGGGGCTCAGCTGGGTGGTTCTGGCTCGTGGTCCCTCCTGAGGTTACAGTCAGATGGCAGCTGATGCTGGAGTCATCTAACGGCTCACCTGGGCTGGACATCCAAGATGGCTGAAGGATGGTCAGGCACCTCTCCTGCTACATGGCGTCTCCATGTGGTTGGTTGAGCTTCCTTATAGCATGGTGGACTCAAGCTAGTTGGATTTCTTACATGGTGCCTGGCTCCATCCAGGGAAAGCATTCCAAGAGGCTCAGGCTGAAGCCTTGAGAGTCACATGACCCAGCCTTGGAAGTCACATGCTGTCATTTTGGTCCAGTGAGTACTGGGAGGTGTGTTCACTGGTTCAGAGGGAGGGCATTTTTGGAGACTAGTAAGCACGGGAGCAGCACTGAATCATGAAGGTCCCAAGGGCTTCAGTTACTCTGGCATGGCTGAGAATCAGGATCTACTCAGGAGACTTGGGTCAAGTGTTAATTTGGAGGTAAACTTCTGAATGAGGAGAGCTGACACTTCTTTGGTCTGTAATGTCTCAGGCACCCTCACACTCTCCCAAAGAACTGAAGTTTGCCTAAATTTGGGCCCTGGAAATTTTGTTTCCTGATTCTTCCAAAACCAAATCCCCCAAATCTGACTCAAATCAAATGGGCAAGTCTCTACTGAGCACCTACTCTATGCCCTGCCCTGTGTGATGATAATCACTAACATTTTTGAGGTCTTGTACCTGACATTCTCAAAGTGCTCATACATATCGTTGGACATAATTATCATAACAATCCCATGTGGTAGGTATTTTCATTAGCCTCATTTTATTTTTTATGCATTAATTTTATATTTGTATGAAAATCATGTCTTTAACATTTTGAAAATTATCCTTTGGCACCACATTACAGCAAGATGGGACTATTCTTTGTCATCAATGCTTTGTTTGTTACAAAATAATCAATATTACTGGTGATTTATTATTGTCAAGTCACAGGTAATTTGTGACTAGATTCCTTTTTCTTTTTTTTATTAATTTTTATTGGAGTATAGCTGCTTTACAGCATTGTGTTAGTTTCTGCTGTACAGCAAAGCAAATCAGCTATACGTATACATATATCCCCTGTTTTTTGGATTTCTTTCCCATTTAGGTCACCACAGAGCATTGAGTAGAGCTCCCTGTGCTATAGAGTAGGTTCTCACTAGTTATCTATTTTATACATAGTAGTGTATATATGTCGATCCCAATCTCCCAGTTCATCCCACCCCACCTTCCCCCCCGCCAGGTATTCATACGTCCGTTTTCTGCATCTGTGTCTCTATTTCTCCTTTGCAAATAAGTTCATATGTATCATTTTTCTAGATTCCACATATAAGCGATATTTTACAATATTTGTTTTTCTCTTTCTGATTTACTTCACTCTGTATGACAGTCTCTAGGTTCATCCAAGTCTCTGCAAATGTCACAATTTCATTCCTTTTTATGGCTGAGTAATATTTCATTGTATATATGTACCGCATCTTCTTTATCCATTCCTCTGTTGATGGACATTTAGGTTGCTTCCATGTCCTGGCTATTGTAAATAGTTTTACAAAGAACATTGGGGTGCATGTATCTTTTTGAATTATGGTTTTAAAGGTGAGAAAAGCGAGTTGCAGAGAGGTTAAGTAACTTGCCTAAGTTTTTATAATCAGCAGATAAATTCAGGATTTGAACTTATGTATACCTGACTCCAGATTCCATGCTCTTAAGCTCTATGCCATCTGAGTTCCTGCTCTATAAGAAAGACCTCACCCAGAGGACATCATCCTGCCTTCAAGGAAATTGAATCTAATAGAGGAAAGAGGACTTGAAATACTTTGTTAAACCTTTGTTTAGGAAGCAATTCCGTTATATTTTACTGGTCAATAGAAAGGTATCTGCCTCTCTATAGTGAGAACCAGGAGGAAATGTTTGATGTAAGGATATCTTAATTGAAAAAACTTTATCTGATCAGGTGACAGTGGGTCACTAGTTATATCAGTCAGCATTTGCTGTGTAACAAGCCACACCAAAATGTAGTGGCTTAAAACAGACATCTATTTGCTCAGGAGTCTATGGTTTGGCAGTTTGGGCCAGGATCAGCTGGGTTGTTCTTCTGTTGGTCTCTGCTGAATTAATTCACGTGTCCACAGTCAACCGACAGACAATAGTCTTACTCACTTGTCTGGTATGTGGTTGGCTGTTGGCTGGGGTGACAGCAGTAACTGAGCTGTGTCTCATCATCCAGCAGGCTACCTAAGGCTTGTTAACATGGGTGTCGTCATGGGGCTCCCTAGAGTAGCAAGAGAAGGCAATCCCCAATGTCTTTGCTTGCATTACATTTGCTAATGTCCCATTGACCCAAGAAAGTCACATGACCAAGCCCAAATTCAAAAGGTAAAGGAATAGACTCAACCTCTCATTGGAAAGAGTTACAAAGTCATGTTGAGAAGAGACATAGGTCTAGGGATGAAAGGAATCTGAGACTACTTTTGCATTCTATCAGGTTGGTTTTCCTAAGGTCAAAAGATACCTGTAGGTAAGTAGAATAATGGCTCTCTCAAAGATTTCTACGTTCGTGTGCCATATTCATGAATGTTTTGCCTTACATGGCAAAAAAGACGTAGCAGGTTAATTAAATTAGTAATTTAAACAATTCATTATTAAAGTATTAATAATTAAAATCAATTTATTAAGTGAATTAATTAAAGTATTAATTTAAATATCTTTGATGGGGAGATTTTCCTGGGTTATCTGGGTGGACCCGATGTAATTACAAGGGTTGCTATAGGTAAAAGATGGTGGCAGGAGAGTCCCATCAGAGAAGGAGATGTGACGATAGAAGCAGAGGTCAGAGTGATGCAAAAGGGCCATGAACCAAGGAATGAGGGCAGCTTCCAGAAGAAAAGGCAAGGAATGAGTTCTCCCCTAGAGCCTCCAGCAGGATCGCAGCCCTGCCCACATCTTGCTTTTTAGCCCACTGAGACCTCTGACCTCCAGAACTCTAAGATAATACATTAGTATCATTTGTCACTAATTTGTGGTGATTTGTTACATCATCAATAGAAACTAACATAACAACTTACAGCCATATGACCTTTTTCTTAAGACCAGTAATACTGGTTTTGTGATCAGTCAAAAGCAGGCAGTCACATCCCTTTTATTAGAGAGAACAAAGACCTGGGCTCTTAAATACCCACTCCCTAAAGTCCTCAAGTCCTAGAACATAAACGCTCCCTGGGAATGCTTTCCTCTTAAAACCTACTGAAGGGTATTGTAAACAGAGCTGCAATGAACACTGTGGTACATGACTCTTTTTGAATTATGGCTTTCTCAGGGTATATGCCCAGTAGTGGGACTGCTGGGTCGTACGGTAGTTCTATTTTTAGATTTTTAAGGAACCTCCATACTGTTCTCCATAGTGGCTGTATCAATTTACATTCCCACCAACAGTGCAAGAGGGTTCCCTTTTCTCCACACCCTCTCCAGCATTT
>NC_041216.1:15395695-15402607 GCF_002837175.3 Physeter macrocephalus
TAATGATTAAAGATGTTGAGCATTCTTTCATGTGTTTGTTGGCAATCTGTATGTCTTCTTTGGAGAAATGTCTATTTAGGTCTTCTGCCCATTTTTGGATTGGCTTGTTTGTTTTTTTGTTATTGAGCTGCATGAGCTGCTTGTAAATTTTGGAGATTAATCCTTTGTCAGTTGCTCCATTTGCAAATATTTTCTCCCATTCTGAGGGTTGTCCTTTGAAGGGAAAGTTGTAAGAAGTGTTTGATGAATCTTCAGATAAAACCAGGGTTAGAATGAGCAGAGTTGAATGAGTTTTGTGAGAAGAGTACCATATTATGTTTATGAGTTGCTTTCCTTAAATCTCCTGATCTTTTAGGACTATTTCACTCTTTCCTATTTATTTAATAATTTTCATAACAATTTTTTTTCAAAAGAATAATGGAGTATGCAAAGGCTTTAACTGTTACTAAGTTTCCATTGTTCAACTGCTGGCTGCACATCCTAATTGCTGGCAAAATCCCTAAGAAGAAATAAGAAGCTTCTCTCTCAATAATGCTGAATCAATAGTGACAGCCATGTCACACACAATAAACAGAACAAAGTGAGATGGCCCATCATTCTGAAGGAGAGTGCATGCAAGGAGCCCTCTCACCAGTGCGAACGCGCTGGTGATTCATCACGGTGGAAATCACGAGTGGGATATGGAGGGGGCCTCTCCAGTGGGCAGGTGTACAAGGCTGTCCCCATCGGTGTGACTTCTTACTAATGCACCCCGATTTCTCGGGTTAAGACTTCAGCCGGCAGATTAGAAAGTACAAAATCCATTTGCTTCTGTTATGAGTCAACAGAGTACCAGAGGTTGTAGCCATCTCAGGATCTCTAAGCTGGAAGCAATTTCAAAGAGCAAAGGATCAACCTCTTCTTTTCCAGATGGGGAAACCAAAGCTCAGAGAGAAGTGACTTGTCCCGGGTCATCCAGCAAGTTGGTGGCAGGACAGGAACTGGAACTCATATCTCTTGATTCTTGGGCCAGTCTCTGGGCTGTCTTTGAAGGAAAAAAGGGGTGAAGGGAAGGGAGAAAAAAAAGAGGTAGAAGTGGAGGAGAAAGAAAGGGATAAGGAAGTAAAAGGAAGAAGCAAAGGGGACAAAACAACAACAAAAGTAAAGGAAGCGAGTGTTCTCCAGACCAGTGGATCCCAGATGCCTTCTGAGGATCCGCTCCAGCAGTGTCATCTGGTAAGACAAAAGAAAAGAAAATCTTTCCTAAAATAGAACGTGAGGGAGAAAGGGGTCAAGGTTAGAAATAATGAAAAGTAATGTTACAATAAAATAAAATAAAGTGATGGGTACCAATACCTACCCCATATGTTTGCTGTAAGGATCAGGTGAGATTACAGATGTAAACGTGCCTGATTGTGAACAGTAAATCCCTATTAAAAGACACCAGGCTGTCTGACCTTGGGTAGGTCACTGCTCCTCTCTGGGCCTCTGTTTCCTCAACGTTCCCTGAGCAGCTGGCATTGGCAAGAACTGAAACTGTTGGGACCCAAAAGAAAGAAAACGCGGTGTTTCTGTTGAAGAAACCCTCTCAGTCCATTTCTCTTGTTACATTCATCTACTCAAGCTGACTGCAGTGGGAGACTGATCGAGAAAATGTGAGCAACAAACCCCTTTTGCCTTAATTGTCCAGATGCTCGTGAGTGTAAAGGAGCTGGTGCATTTCACTTCTGCCCCGCCCACCGCACCCTGCCTGCTGGCCGAGGCCATCCCCCACCCCCAAGTCCAAGGTGGCACCTCCTGCCCCGCTGCTCTGTGGTCCTGGGCCAGCAGGGCCAGGGTGGGCAGGTGAACTCCATTTCTGGCTCATCAGTGACTCATTTTCAGAAGTCACGCCTTGGGGAGCTTGTTAAAAGGCCGTTGGTATCCCCAGGGGGGGAGCTCAATTTGCATTTATGAATGAACCACTCCAGAGAAATCAATGAACATGTCACTCAGGTCAAGTAAACAAATGTGTTTTCTCCTCGGGGCCTGGTGCAGGGCAGTGAACCTCCCCACGGGCAGGGGCTTCCGGGAAGCTGCTCTGTCTGGACTGAACCCCAGCTTCAGGTCAGCACCCTGGGCAGGCCCCTGGCCTCCCCTGAGCTCCTGTCCACCCCACCCCTACCTGGAAGGGCCATTCCCAGAGGCACAGATTCTCTGGTATTTTATGGATGAGAAAATCCTACAGAAAAAAACCTTCCTTGACTTCTGCATTCCCATCTTTCCTTTTCCTCATTCATTGATTCAGGGGACATTTATTAAGCACCTACTGTGTACCAGTCATGTAAATGTTAGGGACAGGGACTCAATGACACATAAGACATGGGCCCTGTCCTCAAGGGACTCACACTCTGTGCCCCAGAATCACCAGAAAAGCTTTTTTTTTTTTTTGCGGTATGCGGGCCTCTCACTGCCGCGGCCTCTCTGGTTGCGGAGCACAGGCTCCGGACGCGCAGGCTCAGCGGCCATGGCTCACGGGCCCAGCCGCTCCGCGGCATGTGGGATCTTCCCGGACCGGGGCGCGAACCCGCGTCCCCTGTATCGGCAGGCGGACCCCCAACCACTGCGCCGCCAGGGAAGCCCCCAGAAAAGCTTTTTAAACACACAAATGGCCAAGCCATCCAGGTGTGACAGAGGACATCCACTCCTAACTGCCTACTTTCTCTCTTCCGTTTCACATTAGATTGTGCTATTCTTATCAAATTTTTTCTTTTTCAAAAACTGATCTTTTGCTTCTAAACCTGTAAGAGAGAGACTTAGAAAATCGTACGACCTTTACTTCTTACTGACACAACATTCAAAAATCTTTGTTTATAGGTTGACCGAGTTCCCACGACATTGAAAGTTCTTCCTGCATTGGCGCCTGAAGGAGGATTTGAAACCAAATATTGAACTCATTTTGGGAAAGTGAAGCAGCATCTGTGGAGGGAAGGTTTCCACTCATCAGAAGACGATGTCGCCCCCATGGGAAGCGAGTCCCGCCGGCGTCTGAGGCACTGGCTTCCTCACACAGGCACCGGGGAGGGGGGAAGCTCTCTCTCCCATTAGAAGAGAGTTTCTCACCAGCAGTCATACTCATATCACACCCAGAATATGACACGCTTGAACATTCGAAAAAGGAAACTGTTTTTCCAGAACCTTGAGTCCTCATGAGCATGTTTAGAACTCTAGAGGTAAGTTATTAACAACATGAATCAGTTATTGTCTTTAAAAAGAAGTCTTTCTGCAATATATAGTTTTAAAGCTAAGAAACGCATTCATCCTTTTTCTCCAGGCATGTTAAAATTAAATTGAAAAATAGTCAATTCTGAACAATCAGACTTTTTGTGATACATCACCAAGGATTTACTACCTCAGAATGGTGGGACACAATATGAGGGTCAGAGAGAAAATTCTGACAGTCTTAGAGTCCCTGGTTCCATATTCTGAGGCCCAGTCATATTTCTGCTGAGTTTCACAAGATACCCATGTGTATTAATTTTAAAAATTGCCCTCTTTGGCTAAGCAAGCTGAAGTTGGATTCCTGTGGCTGCCTTGCAACCAAAGAGAGCCCTGACTAGCACAGACCTGAAAGGATTCCGGAACATTTTCTCAGCGTAAGTTGGGCTGCTTTTGGCTACAAGTGGCTGAAATAAATCTTCAAGAGTTTTCACACGATGAGAACACTCTTTATTTCATTTAGCCAGAAGTCTGGGGGTTGATTCTACAAGGCACAACGAGATCATCAGGGACCCAGGTGCTTTCCATTTTTGCTCTGCCGACCTCAAGTCTTGGCTTTTGTCTTCAGGCTGGTGCTTGTGTGATCACGAGATGGCCACCATGGGCAGGAAGGAGGCTTTCTCCTCACCTATCTTTTCTCTTTTTTAAACCAGGGAGGAAAGGCTTCCCCAGAAGTCACCTCAGCCAACTTCCTCTCAGGTCCCACTGACCAGAATTGGGTACTCTGACCATCTCTAGCTGCAAGGGAGGATAGGAAATTGACCAGCTGGCATTTTCAGGCTCTGAGGTAGAAGCAGGTTGGCTGACAAGGAAAGAGGGGGGAAGGCTGTGGACAGACAAGCCATAGTGTCTGCCACACTCCCTTTCACTTCTTCATAACCACCGCAAGGGAAGAGAAAGGTAAATAATGGGCAAATGACAGTCTTCACAAGTAATACACTTAATCGAGGAAAATAGTCCGTACAACAGCATGGCTGCCTAGACGTATTTTTGGAACTACACATGAGCTTCCCCGGCTACGAAGCAGGATACTGTGTTGGAACTGTTAACCGAGAGGCCTTGGTTTCTGGTGTTTCCTTCTACCCCTTGACCCCTCCCTTCAGTTTGCTAGACTCTTCTGATCATTGCCTCAGGGAAGGGGTGACACAGCAGAAATGCAGAGAGAAAAAAGAATGGATTCTTAGCTATGAGTTTCAAAGACTTAGACTAGAAATAACCCCCAGGGCTGGGGAAAAAAATTAGAGAAACAGAGGGGGAGAAGTTGGTGGGGAGGGGGCAGGAGCTGGCTCTGGAGAGACCACAATGGGGGAGAGAGGAGTCAGGTCCAGCTCCATCCCGAGGGAACCGTCTGTGGCGGACCCCAGGGAGCTGCGTGGAGTAGAGCACACACTGCAGAGGGCCCAGCGTCCTCGAGCCCTCTGTGGCTGGGTTGCTGGCCCATGAGGTCTTCCCACGGACTGCAGCAGGGGCACTGCCCACTGACCAGTCAGCTGGCGGGGTGCCCGTCTGTGTTCTTGGGGACTGCCCCCTTTGACACTCCAGGACACTTGGACCCCCGAACATAGGGTGGAGTGAGGGCTCAGTGGAGGGCTGAGTGGGGGAAAAGGCAAGCCCCAGCCCCTGTCCCTGTCCCCAAGCTTGGCTGGGACTAAACAGAACCAGCTTGTGAACCATCTGGGGCTGGGAGTGTGGACACTCCCCCTGACAAGATGACAACGACAGAGAGGAAGGCCGGTGTCAACACAGCAGAGAGGCTCCTGCAGGTGGTCGCGGTGGCAGGTTCATCTCTGCGTCGACCCGGAGAAGGGAGAAGCTGCTCCGCACCCTTATCAGTTACCCTCCCAGCTCTGGAGCTGGACCCATCACAGGACACCTGGTACTACCTGTCAGCCCCTTTGGGCTCTCAGCAGACCCCTCTCTGAAGAACGGTGCTCTGGTGGGTTAACCTTGCCCTTGCATGTCTGTCAGCTTGGCTTTATTTTGAGGGGCTGAAAGTGCTTCTCCCTCTCTTATAGTTTTGCAATCCCATTCCAGTCTGATGATAGGGAAACTGAGGCCCACCGTGGTTACTAACTGAGCTCCTGTCAGCTCTGTGCTAACGTCCTCCACATACGCTCCTTGACTTGAGGGACTTCGCTTAACTCTTACAACAATCCTATGTGCCAATGTGGTTCCTAATTGCATTTTATAGTTGGAGCAGCTGAGACTCAGAGAGGTTCAGCAACTTTCCCAAGGCCACAGAGTGGAGTGGGAGAGCTGGGATTCCCACCGAGCGCTCTGACTCCTGAATGTTTTGCCAGTCTCGCAGTTAAACGACTTGTCCAAGGTCATGCTGTAACTCAGGAGTGAGCTGAGACCTCCCCCTTACTCCTAGCCCATGCTCTCCGGCCTTCCATAAGTCCTCTGCTCTCACTTGCAAAGAGCAAAGAGCCGCATGGGAATTGAACTAGGAGCGGAGAGGAGGGCAGAGCCTGTGCATAACCCTCCCTCTTGCTCCCTCCCCCGTGTCTGTCCAGGTAGCAGGAGGTAGCATGCAGCCCACTCCAGCCCCCCATCCCTGCCCAGCTGACCCGGGAAAGGGCTCCCACCGCAAACACCCCACTGTTTACTTGTCCCCTTGGAGGTTGAGAGGCGTCAGGGGGCTTGGAGGGGAGATGCAGCCACACCAGCCATCACCTGGAATACATTACAGCAGCTGTGACTAATTAAACTTTGATTTCCTCAAATTTCCATCTTCTTGGAAATTCCTTCAGAGCCCCACGGTATTCAAGACTGTGGCAGAAAGTAAATACCAGACCAGCCGCAGGGGCCTCCAGGCGGCCCATTCTCCGCCTTGCTCGTTCCCTTTCTCTCTGCCCTCCTCTGCTTTTCTTCCCGAGGCCTCACAAGAGAATCCCCCTAGATCGTCTCCAAACCACAGCCCCAGAAGCTGATTTGGGGTTTCCACCTAGGTGAAAAAATGCTCCTTCTGTCCTCCTGGGGGGCTGGCAAGGATGTGTCGGGAGGGGGCTGCATCCTCCACCCCCATGGGGCGCCTGCAGGCATGAAAACAGCCGTCTGGGTGGCCTGCGTCCTTGGGCTCCCTCCCCCACCCTGGCTTGCCTCGGGGGTGGAGGTGGGGGTCATCTCAGGTGGCCCAGTGTCCTTAGGCCTAGAGAGACACGGCTGGAGCCGGCAGGCAGGAACGCGGCTCACAAGAGGCACAGCGGAGCAGCTGGAGGTGGCTGCTTCTGGGTGTGGGTGCATGGGCTCCGTGAGGCATCCGTGTCTTCTGTTTGTCCAGGAGGGCTGGGCTGAGGCTGATGGCCACCGTTCACTGAGCATCTATTATGTGCCAAGACCCACTTGGAGGCATTCACGCCCTTTCTCTCCAGTCTTCACAACAGTCCTGCGAGGACTATAAGGCAGTAGTGCCCTGTTTTACAGAGGAGGTCAGAGGTCAGGACGTCCCCTGAGGTCAGAGAGGAGACTGGCTCAAAGCCTCACAGTAAGAGCCGAGATTAAGACCTGGTCTGTTTGAAGCTAACATCTATGTTTTAACTGACACATCTTGAGGCCTTTACCGCTGGAAGATGGTTTGTTATCTTCTATCAAAGTAGGGCTTTGGGTGGAGTGGAAGGGAATGACATACCATTTCTTTGGAAGTCTTGATTTTGGTCCATGATTGCTTCCTTT
>NC_041216.1:15403107-15409819 GCF_002837175.3 Physeter macrocephalus
GTCCCCATCCAGTCCCCGCTCAGCATGAAACACTGTCACCCCAGCCTAGCGCTCTGTGTGGTCATCTGAGACGCTGAACCCATAATACTAACATGGTTAGGGAGCTGGGGTGGGAGAGGCTCCAACCCTTAGTAAATCTCACTGCTGCACTAAGCACTTTAAACGCATCATCTCATTTTAATCCCAAACAAGCCTGTGAGAGAGGTGCTGCTATTAACCCCATTTTACAGATGATGGAAACTGAGGCTCAGAAAGGTTAAGTAACTTACCCGACATCATCCAGCTAGAAAGTGGAGGGGCCAGGATTAGAACCCACTTACTACAAGACATTGGCCCCTCCAGGCAGAGCCAAGTGCCCCCTGCCGCCTGCTGCCCACCTCTGAATTCTGCCTGGACGCATCTCATCCTACCCCTGGAGACGTGTCCTGAGCAGCAGTGGCAGCTCTGGGCTGCACACACAGCCAGAGTGTATGTGTGTGGTGGGGGAGTGCTGTCACCCCTCCACCCAGCCCTGCAAGACCTTCCTTCCTCCCCTTGCTCTGCTCAGACCAGGGCTCCCCGCTCCTAGAGGAGCACTATCTGGGTCCCCTCTTCACCCTCACAACCCCAGCTTCCATCCTGCCATTCACAGCTGAGGTGTCCATCCCAAGGTCCCCTCGGGATTCTGTTTGCTTCCAATTCCCAGGCCACCAGCAGATCTATTACTCATCTCATTCCTATGATTCATTTATTCAGTGGGTTTAGGGGCAGTCAGGAGGCCCTAGGGACTCGGGAGTGAATGCATTGGCCAAAGGCCAGGCCCAGCCTCTCTGTGCACATTAATGCTTCATCAGGTCTCTGGAAAGGTCAGCACTGTGGAGGCCTTGGGCTGCACGTGGTTGCTGTGGTCAGTCCTGGGGCAGGAGCCAGTGTCCAAGGCCACATCTACCTGCCCTGGCATCAGCCCCTGGTCACCAGAAAAGGCTGGGAGAGGAGGAGGAGGAACTGGGGGTAGATAAGCCCCTTGGGGGTCCCCTAGTTACCCAGAAACCCCAGGGATAGGCAGGACCAGCCCTCTGGAGAAACCCCCACCTACACATAGTCTCCCACACCCCTCCTTTCCTGGCCCCTGAGACATGGAGGCAGCAGGAAGGGTGGCAGGATGACCCAAGATGTCCTTCTTGATCTTGATCTTCACCCAAGATGTGAAGTTCAAACATGAACGGTCAGCCACAAGCACCCCTCCCCCCATGACCATGACCATCACCGAGGCCCATGGACACCCACACCCCTCCTTGCTGCCCTTGCTGTTTTCATTTGCCACTCGCCACCCACTCTCAAGGTCCCTATGTTGTGAAGGCACCCCAAGCCTTGGGAGTTAAGAGTAACAGCCCCCTTCATACCCTCCCTACAAGTCCTTTTGTTCCTCCTTGGAGGTGACCCCTATGAACAGCTCGCCATCTACTCTACGGACCCTTTTCTGTGCATTTATAAAACCTATGTAGATATTATTTAGCTCTTCACATACCATACATGGCTTTCTCTGACTTGCCTTTTTTTGAAGTCGCGTGGATATCCTTCCATATTTGTGTCTACAGATCTGTCACCATCATGATTAGCTGCTGCAGATTTGATGCTGAAAACAAGACAAAACAGAAAAGCAAAAGCATCCAAATGCCATAGCTTTTTTCTTAAGTACATAAATTAAGAAGTAAAAGCCCCCAAATATGCTGTGCCTTTGGTATCCTTTCCCTAAGATTATCGAGTCTCTGCTGTATAGGAGGTATCTGCCCTGTCAGACATACACAAGCACTTCCTTACGCGTCAGAACCACGCTGCTCCAATTGCTCTGTGATTAGCTCATTGCTGGGTGACTTCTGTGACCCGTGTTAGCCACAACCCAGCCAATAGCAATGGCCCTAAAAACAAAGAGTGTTTGTAATAGGGGGAGAGAAGGAGATGAAGGTAAAGACCGGGCCGAGGATATCCTTCCATATTTGTGTCTACAGATCTGTCACCATCATGATTAGCTGCTGCAGATTTGATGCTGAAAACAAGACAAAACAGAAAAGCAAAAGCATCCAAATGCCATAGCTTTTTTCTTAAGTACATAAATTAAGAAGTAAAAGCCCCCAAATATGCTGTGCCTTTGGTATCCTTTCCCTAAGATTATCGAGTCTCTGCTGTATAGGAGGTATCTGCCCTGTCAGACATACACAAGCACTTCCTTACGCGTCAGAACCACGCTGCTCCAATTGCTCTGTGATTAGCTCATTGCTGGGTGACTTCTGTGACCCGTGTTAGCCACAACCCAGCCAATAGCAATGGCCCTAAAAACAAAGAGTGTTTGTAATAGGGGGAGAGAAGGAGATGAAGGTAAAGACCGGGCCGAGGTGGGGGACAAGGGGACCTTTCCTTTGCCCCCAGAAAACTTTGCAGGAAAAAGATTGGCAGGAAAAAAGCAGTGGGGGGAGGGCCGTCGTGGGAACCCCTGGGACCTCCGTTTCCACGGGTCTTGGGGAAACGACCTCAGGCCATTTTTGTGCCATATCTGCAGTTCCAGCAACCAGCCTACTATGTGCAGGGCCTGGGGTGTTCTTTAAAGAGTATAATATCCTGTGCATGTCAAAACTGATGTTCCAGAAACAGAATCCGGGCTAGTCAGGGCCAGGGCTTTGGAGAGTAAACAGACTGGCCGCAACCAAGCTGGCTCGGAGGAATATGGGTTCCTGAGTCACCCCGGAGGCTCTGATTTGGCATGTCTGGGGCACGGCATGTCTGGGGCGGGGCCTGAGCACATGTATTGCAAAAAAGTTTCCAAGCTCAAGAGCCTTACTTTCCAACACAGCTGTGTCCTTTGGGGTCTTGGGAGAGGCAGAGGGCCCCGGGGCTCCTTCAGGGGTTGGGGGCCTGAGCGGGTGGAGCTCCAGGCTCCTTCGCTCTTCAGCAGGGGTGCCGTCTTTCTCGTCTTTTCTTGTGCATTCCCCTGGGTGGATGACATCTTCAGTTGACTGTAAGTCACACCATGGTTTTATGTCCCTCGAAGAAGAGCATTGCCAGTTAAACGAAGACAAACTGTGGATTATAAAGTGCATCTCAACTTCCGAGATGTGAAATGTGGATTCTAGAATCCACAAAACAGTGGTATGGTGGTCACGCCCTTCAGTGACATCTTACAACTCTTAGGGAAGTGTTCTTACGTCTTCCAGGTGACCCTTAAGGCCCCTGGTACTCTGGCCCCACCCACATCTCCAGCCAACTCCCCTGCCAAATTCTCCCCTTCTCTGTGCTCCCGCCCCTCAGGTGAGCCACCTTCTTTCAGGCCCTTGTATCCTCCTTGTTCCCTCCTACCAGAGGGCCTTTGCACAGGCTGTACACTCTTCCTTTTCCTTCTTAACCTGCTCATTCTGGAAACAAAGCTCAATGGCCACTTCCTTAGGAAGACCCTCCCTGACCATCTATGTTAGTTCACAGCCTCCCCTCCCCACACACCACCACCATCGTACAGTCTCGTGGCCTCTCCACAGTGCTGGTCCCAGCTGTAATCTCACCTTGTTGTGTGTGATTGGGTGGTGAATGCGGCACTACCCTGTCCGACTGTGAATCCCATGCAAGGAGGGACTGCCCTGGCTTGACTTGCTACTGAATCCCTTGCATCTAGCACTCTGCCTGGCACATGGTAGGTTCACAGCAATCTACACGGGCTGGTACCGGTCCCCTCCTATGTGGGGCTCCAGGTTTCAGTGCCTTGAAGGGGCAAAGTCTTAGGGGCAGCCTGGGAGAGAGGCCTCACTGTCCCATGCTGGCCTCATCGACTTGGTCATGGGGATGGGGAGCTGGCAGCTGATGCAGATGCCTGAGTGACGGTTGCCCCAGCTCCTCCGCCCCGGCTTCCTCGCTGGGTCTCAGCCCAGCAACCTGTGCCCAGCTGCCCTGTGGAGCTCAGTTCTGCTTTCCTGCCCCTCCTCACCCCCACCTCCACCTGCTGTTCACTCAGGAAACCAAGCCAGAGACAGACAAAGGAGAAGGGCAAGGACCACCTGCCCGTCTGTCCACCAAGCTAGCCGGACAGGACAAGGAGGAATCTAGGACATGACCAAGGAGAGACGAATCTGGAAAAATACATTATCCAGAGCCTGGGATTTGGAGTCAGGCTCTCTGAATTTGAATCACTGCCCCACAGGGGGCAAATTCTTTCAACTTCTCTGAGCCTCAGTTTCTTTTTCTGTCAAATGGGGATTACAGGAGCCGCTTTCCAGCGTGGTTTTGAGGGCTGCACAGGGCAATGGACTTGACTGAGTGCCTCCTCAGTAAGCACCCGTGGCAGGGAAGTGCTTAGCACAGGGTCTCACACTGTGGCGGTGCCGCTGTTACCCTGCCTGGGGCCCAAGGTCAAGCCCCCAGGGCCTGCTGTGTTCTCATCGACCCGGCTGCCCTCATTGATCTGGCCAGGGCCCCCTTGGGAGCCCTTTCTATGTGGACCCGCCGCCCTCTGCCCTTGGATGGCTGCTCTTTGCCAAGTTCACGGTCTGGAGCAGCCGGCCAGCTGGACCTCCTGCTAATGAGCCCCTCGCCCTGCCCAGACCAGCTTCCCCCACTCTGCGTCCATCCCTGACCTTCCTGGGAAGTTGCCTCCTCCACTCCCGCCTCTGCCATAACTGCTGCTGCCTGCCCTGTGCGCTCCTGTCTCTGGCCAGACCTCATCTGCAGACCCTGAACCCCAGCCTCTCCCCCTCTGACAGGTGTGTTTCAGGGCCAGGGCTGTGGACTGGACAGGTGGTCTGGGTTCAAATCTTGGCCACTTCCTAGCTGTTATGGACCTAATGTTTGTGTCCCCCGCCCCCCAAAATTCATATGTTGAAGCCCTAACCCCTAATACGGCTGTATTTGGAGAGGGGACAGCTAAGGAAGTAATGAAGGTTAATTGAGGTCACACGATCTCACTGTCCTATAGGATTAGTGTCCTTATGAGGAAAGACACCAGAGAGCTCATTCTCTCCTCCCTCTCTTTCTCTTTCTTTCTTTCTCTTTTCCTTTCTCTCTCCCCACCCCCTCCCCATATACCCACAAAGAAGAGGCCGCGTGAACACACGCAAGATGGCAGAGGCCTGCAAGCCAAGACCAGAGGCCTTAGAGTGAAACCCACCTCACCAGCCCCATGATCTTGGACTTCCCAGCCTCCAGGGCTGTGAGAAATAAATCTGTTAGAGCAGCCGGAGCAGACTAAGACACTCGCTTTGTGACCTTGGGTAAGTCTCTCAGCCTCCCTGTGCCTCCGTTTCCTCAAAGGTAGAGTGGAGATTGATTGCTGACTCCACAGGGCAGCCGTGCGGACTGGACGCGTTGACTGTAAGGTGTGTGACAGCGCTCGGCCTGGACGGGGATGACACCAGTGCGTGCTACCATGCGTCCCCTGGACACACTCTCCGCTCCTCCTGGGACCCCAAGCCTCCCCTCCTTCCTAGCCCGTCACTGGGGCCCCTAACTGGCCTCCCGCCCTGTCCATCTCTCCGCAGAACAACTTGAGGTCCCCACCTACTATTTGCATCGGAGCCTGAGCCCTTGGCCTGAAGGGCCTGGGATTTCTCTCTTCCTAGATGGGTACCTCCTGTCTCTCCCTGACACACACATGTGCGCACCCGCGCACACATACACACGTGCGCGCGCACACACACACAAACGTTCTAAGCATGCCCGGGCTGGGCTGTGCCTCAATTTACTCCCTTCCCAGGAAACCAAGTGCAGGAGGGCAAGGTGCACAGCAGGTGCTGAAGAACAAAAACACCTCAGATTCCACCACGAGAAACGCGCCGCAGGCCTTTCCACTCCACACACAGCTGTCCTCCACGGGGTCTCTGTCCTTGGTGAAAGCCTCTGGCTTTGGCTCCGGGCACTAGCGGTGCTGACAAGTGCTGATGGCTATTTGACTCTACTGTGTGCACCCCTTGACGTACACTGCCGTGCTCAATCTTGCCGACATCCTTCTGAGAGTGGTACTGGGACGATCCCCAGGGGATGAAGGAGGAAGGACTGTAGGCTCAGCGAGGTGAGGTGTCTGGTGGAAAGCGGCAGAGCTGGGATAGGTGTGCAGGGGAGGCTGACTCCAGAGCCCACACTCCACCACCTTATCCCACCCTGCAGCCACTTTCCCAAGCCAGAGCACAGGCGAGGTGTCTGCGTGGAGTACTGCCTAGGATATTCCGAGAGCCAAGCTTTGCCAAGAGCCAGATGAGGAACTGGGCCCCCAGGGTGGGTGACAACACTGATGCCATGGACTGAGCACTTGGCAGTGTCAGCAGAGGCGGGTGGGGACGCCCTGCCACCCCCTCCTCTGGGCGAGCCCTGGTCCACCCCTAGGCTCTCTGCAGAAGCATCATCTCCCAGCTGCTTTCCAAGGTCCCTTTCTCGGCATTTGCCCACACGTGGCATGAAAAACTGCCTTGGGAACTCCTTCAGTGCACACGGGCAAGGGAGGCTGAGGACACCAGCCGCCCATCACTGAGCGCCCCTCCCCGAGGAGCCGGTGGGTTTCCTCCTTTCTGACACCAATGCTGATGTAACTGACCACATCTTCATTTTTGCCTTGGCTTCTGGGAAGCTCAAAGTCAAATTTGGAACTCAACCTGAGCAACTATCTTGCCCTTCTCTGTGAGTTTGATTGTCTATTTCTGTTTCTATGTTCCTATTTCCCAACTCTCTGTTTCTACCTTTCCCTCCCTCCCCCCCCCCCCCC
>NC_041216.1:15410024-15426691 GCF_002837175.3 Physeter macrocephalus
TACCTCTCCCTCCCTCCCTCCCCCCTCCCTTCTTTCCTTCTTCCTTTCCTTCCTCATTGTGTGCTAGGTCCCTGCCCTTGGAGCCCGCTCTGGAGCAGGGACGATAAAAGCATGAAATGAAGAATCCCAACCATAATTATATAATTATAATAAGATTAGCAGGATCAGGTGGCAGGACCACCTGCCAGGGGCTTCACAGCGTCAGGGTTTGGGGAAGGCTTTCCCGGAGGCACAGCC
Organism: Physeter macrocephalus; assembly: GCF_002837175.3. Taxonomy (NCBI): domain Eukaryota; kingdom Metazoa; phylum Chordata; class Mammalia; order Artiodactyla; family Physeteridae; genus Physeter; species Physeter macrocephalus. The sequence goes on from NC_041216.1 coordinate 15,410,262, forward strand.
CTGGAGCTGAGGTCTGAGGGGTATGTAGAAATGTGTGGGTAAGGCACGGGGAGCAGAGGGTGGCAGCCAGCCCTGTGCTGAGAAGATGCTTTTTGAGCTGGAGGACTGAGGAGCTTGGGCCCGGGGCCCAGAGCACAGAGATCCAGGGCAGAGTGGCTGCAGAGAGGGAGGTCAAAGATGTGGGTAGGGCCAACCTCGCAGGGCCTGGAAGGCTGTGGTTTATCCAGAGAGCAGAGGCTAAAATGATATCGTTACATGACGTGTAACAAGGTGCGTGCTCTAGTGGTAAGTATAACGCCCCTGTTGAAACGCGGAATCTAGACTGGCAGAACCGTGCCGATGGGAATGAGTCTCCTAGCTCGCTTTCTTCCTGGGAAAAGCAGAAACCTTGCCTCCTTTGGGGGATAATGAAGACAGTTTGTCTGGGTTTGGTGAAGGCACGGGAGGAAATCAGAGGCTGAGAAGGGGTGGGGGAGGGGTGGGGGAGGCATCACTGAAAGGAGAAAGCAGTCTGGAAGATTCTAGTGTTGGTTCGGCTTGTGGCCTTGAGAAAGTCCCGACGCCCTTCTGAGCCTCGGTTTCCCTCTGTGGATGGTGGAAGGGGCTCCACAAGGGCCCCGCCAGTCAAAGCTTTCTGCCTTGACGGTGAACCGCGAAGCTGGTCAGACAGAGCCCCCTGACAAATGGCCTCCTCGCCAAGTCCAAGATCAGGGTCCCCAGACTGCTTCCACCCCAGCCATTGCCCAGCCCCCTGACCTGCCCTCCCCAGAAGTGGGGAATGGCGACAGAGAGTCTTGGTAAGCCATTAGGGCCTGGGCTCCGTCACAGATTTAATGATGTTGTGTTGCTTTAAAAGCCAGCGCTGCAATCCTGCCCTCGTGCTCCCTGGAGAAAACCCTGTCCAGGGCAGCAGGGCCCTGTCCCCGCACCACTGGGGGCAGGAGGCCTCTCAGCCTGCCCCAGTCCCCAGGCCAGGTCTCTCCAGATGTGGCTTAAGAATCTCTTCTGGGTCAAACACCTCCAGAGTCAGCATCGCTTCTTTGGAGGGAGGCTGTCCTGGCATTTGACCTCAATGTTGGATCAAGGGGGTGAAACAGAGGGAGGAAGTGATGGGAGGCAGAAGTCTGCATTCTGGAACTGGCTCTGGTTGTAATTTGCTGTGTGCCTTTGAGTAGGTCACTTCCCACTTCTAAGCCTCAGTTTTCCCATCTGTAAAATGAGCGTGTCAGCTTGGCCCTGTGATAAGCAGAGGCCAGGGTGGGATTAGATATGCAAGAGATTCACTGGGGGAAACAGCTGGGAAGCCTAACAGGGAGAGGGAGCAGTGGGCAGGAAGGGCCCCTAGAGCAGGACACAGGCCTGACACCTCTGCTGTGCTCAGGTATCGTGTAGTGGGACCGGGGGAGCTGACCTGAGTGCCAACATGGCAGTGGGTCCAGAGAGGTGGCAGCTGCGTCCTCAGCCGCTGTGCTCCGTGTTGTAGGCCCTCCTGAAGGAGAGCTGGGGGATACATCTCCGCGGTCCCCGCAGCGCGGGCCCAGTCCCCACCCGGCTGTGCTGTGGGACTCTGGCTGAGTTGCCGTGTAAACTGGGAAGTGCTGTCTCCACATGACCGTGTGCTGATTATGCTGCAGGAGCCAGTGTAGACCCAGCCCAGGGGAGAATCTGACAGTGAGAGTTTGGGGCGAGCTGGGGAGGGGAGGACGGCCCCATCATCAGCCTGGGAGAACTCCAGGGCCAGGCCAGCCTCCCACTGCCCGTCAGGCCACACCGTGAGGGCTGAGGGCAAGTGGAGGTCGGACCGAGGCAGGCCTGGAAGGTCAGGGTGAGGCTGACCTGGATGAGGCCTCACTCTGTGGACAGGAGGGAGCCATGGAAAGACCAGGCCGGCAGAGCGGCTGCTGGCGCTGGGCCTCAGGAAGGTTAACTTGGCTTCCGTTGACTCGTGGATCCGGGCCAGGAAAGCCAGAGGCCCAGGGCTGTCAGGGCTCGGGTGGCCAGGCCTGGGGCCCGCCCTTCCCACCCCCAGGGCCCCGCTGACCAGAGGGATTTTCCACCTTGGGCTGAGCCTGTCTGGACCTTCCCGGGAGACGCCTCTTACTTCTCTATTCCCGGCCGGCGGGAGAGCGACTCCCAGGCTGGGCTGTGGGACTCGCCATAGGGGCCACACTCCCCATGCTAAACCCCAAGCCTGGTTCCCCTTCTGGAAGTCACGGCAGAAAGAAGGCCCAACTTCCTGAGTGTTCGCCCTCCTCCTGGGCCTTTGTTCCCCAAACATCCTATAAGCCCTCTTGGGCCCCACTGAGCCCAGCACGCCAGGAAGCTCCTTGGTCCTTCTTCCTCATCACGACAACCCTTTAAGGTGCCCTCGCTGTGGGCCAGGGACCAGGCTGAATGCTTTCCTGAATCAGCTCCTTGAATTTCTATGCAACCCTGTGAACAGTATACTTTTCTTTCTATTTTGCAGATGAAGAAACTGAGGTCAGAGGAGTTCACCCCCTTGTCCACAGCTGGTCAGTGGGGGTACTAGAATTCAAATCCAGATCTCTTCAATCCAAAAGGTTACTAGTAAAGAAAACTAACTATCCCTCAAATCTTTCCCCTCTTGACAGTTCTCAAGTACATTTTATTTCAAACCTAGACCAAGCTGGAGCAGGATATTTTTCCCATTTTGCTGGTGAGAGAACTGAGGCCGGAGAAAAGCAGTAGCCCAAAACTCACACACGTGGTCAGGGTTGGACAGGAGGGGCCTGGCCCACTGCCCCTTGCCTCCACAGGCCAGAAACAGAAGATGGGGTACCGTGACCCCAACCCCTCGGCTGCAGCAGCCCGAAGGGTGCTCAGAGCGGGACAAAAAGCAGAGATTTTTCCTTGTGACGCTTTTGCCTTGCCCTCTGGCTAGGGACAGACCTGAGTCAGCCAGTCTGTCAAGGCAGAGATGTCCCTTATAAGAGTCTGGGAGCCAAAACCTGGGGAGAGGCCCTCAGGACACCTTTTGAAGGTTCTTTAATATCTTTTCTTTAAAAAAAAAAACATGTTTCCTGTTTAATTACAAAAATAACACATGCTCGTTGTAACAGTTTCCTACTCTTGGCCAAGCTGGTTCTCCACCCCACCTCCCATCCTTCCTCTGCGAAGCAACCTAGCTGCAGGGAGTGGTTTGATCTGGAGTCCTCCAGCCCTTTCAATACTTCGTGAGATGAGTGGAATTTGGTTTTTTCTCTATTATAAAAATGGGCTCAGGCACACAGTGGCAAGTTACTTTTTTCAGTTACTATATAATTTCAATACGAAGCATGCAGTTACAGCATACAGTCTGACCTCATTCTGTTCAATTGCCGGAGGGCTTGTTGGATTGTTCTGGAGTGGTGGCTGCTCCATCAATGGGCAGGGACATGACTCCTTCTGGTGTGCTGCTCTTACAAGCAAGGCTTCTGTGAATTTTCCAATACGTCTCATCACCCTCAGGATAATGTTCCCAAAGGTAGAGGCAGAATGTCATAGCGGCTAAGAGCGCAGACACAGGAGCTGGCTCTGTCACTTAGCAGCTGGGTAACCTTGGACAGGGTAGTCTCTCTGAGGCTCAGTTTCCTCATCTGGAAAATGGGGATAAGAACAGTGCACCTACCTCAGAGGTCCTTGTCAGAATTCAGTGAGTTCATACACATAAAGCACTTAAAACTGCCTGGCCCAGAGAAAGTGCCCCTGGCTATTCTTATTATTTCTAGGAGTGGGATGGCTGGGTCTCAGGGTTTGTGCAGTTTTCAGTTTCACCAGGTTTTGCCAAAGAGAACTGCCCCTGGGGGCCTCCTGCTCTCACAGCCACAAGGATACTAGTTCCCCCCAGACACCAGTACCACCGACGCAGGGCAGTCCCTGCCTTCTGGAAGGTTAATCATTAGAATTGCACCCCCCTTCACTGGGCCTCAGGCTGCAGTTTAAGCTCCCCCATTCTCTGGGCAGAGCTGCAGACTCCCGTGTACTTCTAGGCCCTGCATTTAACCTTTAACCAAGACCCACAGACCCCCCCGTCTTCCATTTTCTAGGACCATTTTCCCACTAACAAGCCCTCCATTTAAAAAGGCTCTCTTGCTGTGATGTAAAGGAAAAAACCCCTGGCCCAGAGGTCAGGGGAGACTGACCTCGGTGATGAACTCTGCCCTCCCCGCTGAGAGATGAGGGCAGGGCCAGTAGCCCCTCCAGCCTGGTTTCAGGGCCAGGACCAGGGTGGGCCAAGCCAGGGCCACAGGGATGCTGACCCTCCACTTTCTGTAAGTGTCAGGTTGATGCCAAACAGTGAGGGCCTTCTCAAACTTTACATCTGGGGCACCTTGCCAACCTCACCCTAGTCCTGGCCCTGCTCAGTTTTCTTATCTGCAAAATGGGAGTCCTAACTGCAGCCTAGAACCTCAGGGGCTGACTCAGAGTAGCCAGTGAGAGAGAGTTGAGAGTACAAAGGGCTTTGCAAACTCTCAAGTGCTGGGTTTAGGATTATCGAGCAAGGTGGGTGTGAAGCAGGAGAGTGTGATTCTGGCTGCTGTAACTCGGAAACCCCAATTCAGGAAAATTATCCCCGGAGGTAGGAGCGTGATTCAGGGAGGATGCCCCGGGGATGTGTGCGTGGGATAGAGGATGTGTGCCCCTGATAGAGGGCAAAAGAGATTCACTTGGAACCTCACTCCTTAAGACTTTGGGGAGCACCCTAACCCCTTTATCTCTGGGGGAGCAGCGTCCCTTTGGGCATAAAGACCCTGCAGCCACCATAGCCCCTGGGGCTTTGTGTGAGGTTTGAGGCCAAAGGCAGGGAAGTCAGAGATGGTGCTGGGGCTCCACCCGCAGCTCCAGACCACAGCGGGGGCAGCGAGAGAGGGGCAAGCAGAGGTCCAGGCAGCGGGAGGCCATATGCCCTTCCTTAGGCAGGAAGCTTGCTCACTCTTCTTCTCCGGCCCAACTTTACTTTTACTGACGCTTCAAAACAACGCTAGGAAGTCATATTATCATTAGCTCCATTTTTAAAGACGAGGAAACAGGTTCAGAGCGGGGAAGTGTCTTGCCCAAGGTCCTGGCTCAAGAACCTACCAGAGTCTGGGCAGGTTGAAGACTCGTTATTTGATCTTCCAAGGAGACGGCTTAGGGCATCCCAGCCTCCCCGCCCCCCCACCCCCGCCCCCGGAAGCCTCCTGAGCTGAGGGAAGCAGACCCGGCCTCTCCAGAGCACTGGGTGAGTGGGTGCTGGGCAGGCCAGGCTGCAGGACCCCCCTCACCCACACTACACCTGCCCCTCCCTTGAGCCTCACCCCACCCCCTCCCCCTTGATGGCGATGGTCACAGCTGGGCCTGGCCCCATTAGCACCATTTTCACTAACCACTCTGAGGCCTGGGGTGGCAGGGGGGTGCAGATGGGCTCCCCCGGGGCCCAACCCTCTTTGCTACACAGGCTCCACCCTCCCCACCATGGAGGCCACAGTCTTCCCTGCCCTTCCACCCTGAGCCCTCAGTCCATCCCAGAAGCCCTCCTGGGGCAGCCGGGCTTCCACGTCTAAGCTGCCCTAAAGGTCCTGGCCTTGGCACTGGGGGTCAGCCCCAATATCGCAACGATATCATCAGTAATAACAAAAGCCACCTCCTATCGAGGGAAGGTTTTCAGGCTGATGGCTCCTGGGCATATTATGTGTCGGGGAAATTGCCCTCACGGCACTTCCAGAGATAGTAACCGGACCCATTTGACAGCTGAGTAAACTGAGGTTCTTTGTTTAGTATCCTCCAGAAGCAGACCTCTAGACAAGAGCTTACCGTGAGTAGTGTATTTAGGAGGTGACACCAGGGAACACTGGTAAGGAAGAGGGGAGATGAGGCAGGGGAGGGCAGAAAGCCCTGAAGGGTGAGTCATCCAGCAAATTACCGCTGCAGCAACTGGAGGTGATCCCCTTGGGGAACTCGGGAGATGGTGCAAAATATGCCTCAGAATTATCCCAACAGAAGGGTGAATGAGCTGGGATATTTGTCCTCCGATGCCCTGTGTTTCATTGTCTGAGGGGGGCTTCACGGGCATTCTTGCTCCAGGACTCACAGCCTGGCCCGTGAGCACCTATCTTGCTCAACAGCCAGGGAAAGCCCTCAGGAAGAGCTGTGGAGTTTGCAGTAAGCAGCCCTGAGTGTGAAGAAATGAGTGCCAAGGGGACACAGCCAGGTATCTGCAGTGTCTTCTTTACAGAGGCTCAGAGAGGGTAACCACTTGCTCAAAGTCACACAGCTTGTCAGCGGCAGAACCAGGATTTGAACCCAGGTCTGTCTGATCCAGAATTTTAATCCCCAGCGTAGGAGTGGGACCAGGACTAGGGGCTGGGTGTCTGATGGAGGGTCTGCAGCTCAGTTCAACCTTCTGCCACAGCAAGGAAGCCTTGCCCCTTGCCCGGGAAGATGGGGGCAGAGGCAGCAGCCGGCTCCTATGTTCTCCGAAATCCCTCCTTGCCCCCATCCTTGCCGCTGGGATATTGGGAAGCTCAGACAGGTTCATTCTGCCCTGGGACAAAGCAGATAGACAGTAATGCCCAGACCACAAGGGTGAAGGAGTGAATGAATGACTGCAATAAGCCAACGACAGAGTCTCAAAGCTCAAATCCTCTTACAGGACCCAGCCTTTCACCTCTTCCTGCACTCCCAGCCACCAAGTCCCGAGAAAGCCCCAAAGTCACCACCTGCAGCCCACAGGCAGCAAACGTGTCATTTTGCTTTGCATGTCACCGTGCTGTTAAATTTTTTGAGTTTTGCCAACATTTCACAATTGTAGAACTTCACATAAAAGCTCAAATTTTTAGCTTCACTTGAGAAAGCAGAAGTTCTGACAAAATGAGGCGCACCTTCCTGCACAGTACGGGCTGAGTGCTGGTTGCCTCTTGGGACCAGATTGGGCTCTCCAGGTTGCCATAGTCTCCAGCGGTCCCTCTGCTTCCCTGACACTAAAGCCAATGTCAGCTTCCCACTTTGCAGCTTGCGCTGTGGTTTTAATGCCACATACATGACCCCTGGAAGCCTGGACGTTTCAGAGGAAAATACCTTCAACTGGAACCCTGGAGAGCTGGGTTTTGACTTGCTGTGTGACCTCAAGCAAATCCCTCCCCCTCTCTGTGCCTCAGTTGCTTCCCCTATGAACTGAGGGGCAGACAGATGGTCTAAGAGCCCTTCTTGCCCACAGTGTCCCAGGTTTGATAAAGAGGCCTGGGGAGCCAAGCAGGCCTTCCTTGGCTCAGAGCACTGGGTGAGATGTAGGACACGGCTGCGAAGAGCTCACTCGCTCCTGACACCCCAAAGCTGCTTCCAGGTGCTCAGGCTGTGGGCTCCACTGAACATTCCCCCAGCAGGGGAGGACCCCCCCTCAGATCCATGGCTCTCCGTGCCCGGGGTTCCACAAGCATGTCCAGCAGGCCGGCGGCAGGTGGAGGAGTTGGAAGTGGTCTCTGCTTCCACAGGCCATTAGTGTCAGAGCAGCAGCTACAGCAGAGGGAAAGCCACTCGCCAGAGTAAAATTTAATACCCGAAGTTGGCTTGAACATGCGGGAAGCTATGGAGGGGCTGGGGTCCCCCCAGCCCAGCCTCCTTCAGGTCAGCCCCTGAGAAGCCATAGGCTGGGTGGGGGCAGTGGGGAGGGCAGGGCCTGGGCCAGGCACAAGAGGTGGCTGGCTGTCCAGGGAGTCAATTCTGAGTCTAGGAAAATTCATCTCAACCCAAATTCTTCACACGCCTCCTCTGTGCCTGGCACTGCGCTCTACGTCCAAGCGGCCACTTCCTAAATGGGAACAAACATCACCATCATCTTTGCAGTTACTGCTGCCACTGTGGTCGGTGCCTTCCCTAGCGACCTGGTAGGAGCACATCTGTGAGCCTCCCCCTCCTTCGTGGAATCACCCCCCTCTTGCTAGAGCGACTGTGAAAATCAAATAGTAACAACAAATTGGTGTCGAGAGCATTGGAGGTACCAAGCGGTTTGAGCTTTTCTCATGAGACACTGGGCATGACAGGGTCCACCCACCACGCTCCGGTGCCCCCCGCGCTCACACCCCTTTCCACACTCCCGCACACCCACCCCTCCCTCCCTCCCAGCCCGCCCTGCCCCCCTCCTCCCGTCCCTGCGGCCAGCTGCCTCCCAGCATTCCCTGCGGCCAGCCCCATGGCTCTGGGTTGGACTCCCTGAAGCCCTGACTCCCACAGCCAAATCGAGTCAAAGACCAATTAATATTCTGATACCTGTGGCCGGCTGAAGTGATGCAGAGCTGATGATTTCTTTTTCCATTTTACTCCAACTGTGGTTTCATTTTTTTCCCAGCCCTCCTTTGGTCAGTGGTTTTAGGGGCACTAAAGTTCACTTTTGTGGGTAACCTGCACTGTTAGCTGCTGATTTAATTAACTCAGCCTTTCTCTTCCTTGACCAGAACAAGGCCAGCTGGGCTGCTTTGCAGACACCCATCTGGACAGCCAACAGCCAGAGGCATCTGGCGGGAGAGTGTGTGGTCCCTGGCAGACACTCGCCAGCCCTGGCCGTCATCCGCTCCATGTTTTCTGAAGCACTTCTGAGCCACTATCTCATGAGGCTCCAAGGGGTTTGGTTCCCATTTGACAGGTGGGGAAACTAAGGCTCAGAGATGTGAACCCGATTACCTGGGGCCACAAAGCCAAGCTGGGCTTGCAAGACAACTTGTCTATTTCCATGGTCCTCTAATTCAGAGAGACAATTTATTCCTGCAAAAGGTTCCCCATTGAAGGAAAGGAAGGAAAAGGCTGGAAGACACATAGGGATGATAAAGAGGAAGAGGAGGAAGGGAGGGAGATGCTAGTTGAAATCACAGTCTCCTGGCTTCACTCCTGAGGTTCTTCCCCACGATGGAGCAGACCAGAGTCTTTCATCCTCTGAGAAGTTTCCAGAATCCTAGCATGAATCTCTCAGTGGCCAGGTGAGGGGAACATTCAGCCCTCAGCATTTGGTCCTCAAAGGCCTCTGTCCAGTGGACACCTAGTGCCACAGAGGACCCTCAGGGGAAGAGAAGCCTGGAGCAGGAGGGAGCAGGAGAGACCAGAGCAGACATCTGAAGAGGCTTTAGGAGGAAAGCTTTCAACCAGGGACGTGCAAATAGCTGAGGCCAGAGAGGTGGTGAGAATTATGGGGAGACTCGCTGTGTGACTTGACCTGAGTCCTTCCCCATCTCTGGCCCTCAGATGCATTTGCAGATGCTCACAGCCAGCAGTGATGGCCCTTTCTGTCTGTGCGGCTAGTGTTTTAGGGAACTCTGGCTGCTAGACTAGAGAAGGAAGGGCCCTGGGCTTGGAGACAGACCCTCCTCTGCTCACCTTCTCACTCCACCTCCTCCGGGAAACTTCCCACCCCTCACCCACACCCATTCCTCAGTCTCTATTCAGGGCTCTGTGGACTCTCACTTCTCTTTTCTTTTCTTTCTTTTTTTTTTTTTTTTTTTTGGCCACCAGGGTGAATCGTCAATTGATTTGTTATTTATCCCACTGACAACAAAGAGAGTGAAAAGGTAATAATTCTGGGCCCTGGGGTAATTCAATTCCTGTAGCACCGTCAGCTACATTAACTTACTTCCTGGATCTCAATTCAATTAGAGCAACATTCCCCAGCATTAATAAATCAATACTCATGCCATTTGGATATATTTTGAATGTCTTTCATTATACATTGCAGGTCGGGGATGGCTGTTGAATTGGAAGTTAATGGGACAGGACAAGGCAGGTGGGGCTGCCTGGGGAGAAGCTTCCAGCCATTGACTCTAATTGCCTCTGCTGCAGAAGAGACCGTTAGTAAAACAGGGGCCTGGTTAACTGAGCGAGCCCACTGGAGTTACCATGAGCTGCAGCTCCAGTCTGGGTGGATGGAGGTACAGTGGTTGGAGAGACTGTGTTCACCCACTCTTGTATTAATTAATTCATTCATCCACTCATTCATTCATTCATCCACTCATCCATTCTCCCATCCATCCTCCCAGTCTTGCCCCCACCCCTCCTTCCCACATGTCCTCTCACTGTCCTGCAATCCCTCTTCACACCTCCTGCAAGCCTTCCTTTCATCTTCCTCCCATCCCTCCTCCTGGTTCCTCCTTTTATCCCTCCTCCTACCCCTTCTCCCATCCTTCCTCTCATCCTCTTCCAAGTCACCTTCCCATCCCTCCCCACCATCTTCTTCCCATCCTTTCTTCCAATTTTCTTTCCATCTTTTCACCCTTCTATCAGCCTGAACAGTCTGCTGAGGGCCTACTAGACAATAGGCTGCAGAAGAGAATGTACTGACCTTTACTGACTTCTGGGCTTATATAGATGCATATCATACATGTTCGTCAACTTCAGAGACTCAGAATCTAAACAGATAATTACAACACAATGTTCAAGAGCCACAGCATGAGCAATCAGAACACTTCTGCGCCAGAGAAGCCAAAGCAAGGCTCAGAGGCGAGCCAGTGGCAGAAACGCCCGAATCTAGGGCTTGGAGGAGAGTAAGGGGAGGGCTCCCCAGAGGAGGTGACGCCTGGGGTAGGTTTTGAGGATGAGAAGGTCTTGGCCAGTTGGCTTGAGGGAGATCAGGAAGTGCAGAGAGCCTGAGGCAACTGAGGACTGCAGGGCAGGGACTCGCAAACATGTGTATGCATCCCAATCACCCAGGAGGTAAATAAAAATATGGCTCCCGGGATCCTCTCTGGGGAGTCTCATCCAGGAGGTCTAGGAAGGGGTCAGAAATCATGGTCAGCAGGCACGGCCTGCATCTCAGGCTGGCCCTATCTGGCTGTGTGGCTGAGTGAGACCCAGCCCTCTCTGAGCCTTCCCAGGTGTGCAGTCGAATTTCTCATTGAATAACGTCCCTTGAGATTGGCAAAATTGGTAACGTTTCCTGCCTTTGACAAATGAAGAAACTTAAAACCAAAAACAGGCAAGGGCTGAGCCACCGGTGGAGTCTCTGCCTTCCTCTCATGGAGGCTCAGGGCCTTTGCACCTGCTGCCCCTCTGCTTGGATCACACTCCCCACCAGGTATCCATGTGGTTGGCCCCTCCTCTTCTGTATTTGTTATTTACTGCTGCATAACAAATTACCCACAAATTTGGTGGCTTAAAATGACAAACATTTATTATCACACAGTTCCTCTGGGTCAAGAATCCAGGAGTGGCTGGTTCTAGCTCAGGCTCTCTGAGGAGGCTGCAGTCAGAATGTCAGCAGGGGCTGCAGTCATCTGAAGGCTTGACTGGGCCTGAAGGGCTCACTTTCCAGATGGCTCACTCTAGCTGTTGGCAGGAGGGGTCAGTTCCTCACTAGGTGGGCCTCGCCACAGAGCTGCTTGAGTGTCCTCACGATGTGGCAGCTGCTTTCCCTGCAGCAGGTGATCTGAGAGAGCAAGCTGGAAACTGCAGTGTATCTTATAACTTACCCAGAAGTCATATGCTATCATTTCTGGCACATTCCACTTGTTAAAAGTGAGTCACCAAGTCCAGTCCACACTCAAAGAGAGGACAATTAAGCTCTATCTCTTGAAGGGAAGAATACCAGAGAATTTGTGGACATATTTTAAAGCCCCCATATCTTCTCTCAGATCTCACTCAAATGTCACCTTATCAGAGGTGCTTTCCCTGACACATCTGTCTGTAAGAATTCCCAGCTTCTTGTTCTCTCTCGCCCCTCTTGCTCTGCATTTTTTTGTATTTCTCCATGGCATTTGCCATCACATGATATCCTATTTTTTTAACATCTTTATTGGAGTATAATTGTTTTACAATGGTGTGTTAGTTTCTGCTATATAACAAAGTGAATCAGCTATACATATACATATATCCCCATATCTCCTCCCTCTTGCTTCTCCCTCCCAGTCTCCCTATCCAACCCCTCCAGGTGGATACAAAGCAGAGAGCTGATCTCCCTGTGCTATGCAGCTGCTTCCCACTAGCTATCTATTTTACTTTTGGTAGTGTATATATGTCCATGCCACTCTCTCACTTTGTCCCAGCTTACCCTTCCCCCTCCCCGTGTCCTCAAGTCCATTCTCTATGTCTGCGTCTTTATTCCTGTCCTGCCTCTAGGTTCTTCAGAACCATTTTTTTTTAGATTCCATATATGTGTGTGAGCACACGGTATTTGTTTTTCTCTTTCTGACTTACTTCACTCTGTATGACAGATTCTAGGTCCATCCACCTCACTACAATCTGAGGGTTGCCTTTTTGTCTTGTTTATGGTTTCCTTTGCTGTGCAAAAGCTTTTAAGTTTCATTAGGTCCCATTTGTTTATTTTTGTTTTTATTTCCATTTCTCTAGGAGGTGGGTCAAAAAGGATCTTGCTGTGATTTATGTCATAGAGTGTTCTGCCTGTGTTTTCCTCTAAGAGTTTGATAGTGTCTGTCCTTACATTTAGGTCTTTAATCCATTTTGAGTTTATTTTTGTGTATGGTGTTAGGGATTGTTCTAATTTCATTCTTTTACATGTAGCTGTCCAGTTTTCCCATCCTATCTATTTTAATTATTCAGCTTTTCTGCCTCTCCCCACTAGTATAGACTCCATGAAATCAGACACTGTGTCCGTTTTGTTCACTGCTGTATCCCCAGCACGAGAATGGTCCCTGGCACACAGTAGGTACTTAATAAGTAATTGCTGAATGCAAGTATGAAGATGAAGCTGAAGGAAGAGAGAGCAGTGCTGGCACACTCTGGGTCTTCCCTGTCTCTGGAACCTGACCTTGTCAGGTGACTTCCCTGTCACCTGAGACCTCATCCTGTGCCAGATTGGGGCAGCCTGGTCTGAGGGTCTGTTCTGGTCCCAGATTGGTCATTAGCCTTCATTGTGATGCCGGACATGTCCTCTGTCCTGGCTCAGCTTCAGCTTCTCCCTCTGATAGAAGTATGCTCGATTCCTTCTTCCATTTAACGAGTATGGCCCCTACACCTGCTATGTACCACACAGTGTTCTGGGCACCAGACAGACACAGCAACTGCCTTCACAAGGCTGAGCCTCTAGAATAAAACCACTGAGGGTCCTTCCAGCTCCCATGTGCTCCTGTTCTGCCCTCAGCCCACTGGCAGATGCTGATGTGTATTGAATTGTGTCCCCACAAATTCATATGTTGAAGCCCTATTACCCTACAGTGATAGGGCCTTGGGAGGTAATTAGGGTTAGATGAAGTCATGTGGGTGGAGCCCTCATGATGGGATTAATGGTTTTATAAGAAGGGGAAGAGAGAGAAAGATCACTCACTCTCTCACTCTCTCCACTATGTGAGGACTCAGCGAGAAGGTGGCAGTCAGCAAGCCAGGAAGACAGCCCTCACCAGGGATCTCATCAGCCAGCACCGTGATCCTGGACTTTCCAGCCTCCAAAATTGTGAGAAATAAATGTCTGTGATATTTTGTTATAGCAGCCCAAGCTAACTTATACAGATGTGGATGGCCGATTGCCTGAGTTCAGAGATCCACAGGCTCCATATTGTGTTGGGATATTTTAAAATCCTGGTTTTTAAACATCCCTTCCTGGGAAGGGGTGGAGGGCCACTGAAGGGAGGGATGTCTTTAAAGCCAGTATGAGGGGGCTATGGAGAACAGGCTCTTGCTCATCTCTGGGCCTTTGTATATGCTATTCTTCCTGGTCTTGGCTTCAATGCCATCTCTACCAGGAAGCTCTCTTTAACCCAGAGTCTGGGTTAGGGCCCTCTGCTTGTTCCCACAGCACCCCCGGGCATCCTGTATGAGTGCACTCTCCTCACTGGGCTGTAATTCTTCCTTCATCACCTGTCTCCACACAGCATCTTTTGTGAGCACCCCAAGGGTAGCCCCCCAAGCCAGGATCCTCAATACTGGCCCCATTTCTGCATGTGGACCCAGCTACAGCGAGGTTGATGTCTTTGCCAAGATCACACAGCTGGTGATTCTCCAGGTCATGGTATAAACCCAGGCCTGTCTGACTCCTCAACGTGTGAAGCATTTTCCCAAATGCTCTCTCCTGTATCTTCATACAAAATGAGTCTGCTCATGTCTCAGATGCAGGAACTGAGGTCCAGAGCTCACCTACACCCAGCCTGCCATGACCCAGGCCCCACTCACCTGGAGGAAATCTTTGGCCCAGAGATACATCAGCTACCTTGCCGGGAGCTCTTACTGTGTGAGATGCTCACCTCTGCGCTCTTGTTTATTCCGCTCAAATATCCTGGAGAACATTGTTATTAGTCCCACTTTCCAGATGAGAAAACAGAGACCCAGAGAATTGAGATCGCTTGTTTAGCATCCTCAACTAGTAAGTGGCAGAACAAGGATTTAAACCCAGCTCCAGTTTGTCTCTAACCACTAAGCCACAGAACCCCTTCAAAGCGCTGAGTGAGAGGCAGGTCACCATTCATTCATTCACTCATTCACTCACACATTCATTCATTCATTTAATCAATAATAAATGAGATGCCCTGGGTGGAGGGAGATGGTTAAAACATAAATTAAACAGATATGTAAACCAGGTGATTTCAGAGAGGTAAGTGCCTTAAAGGGGATGAGGTGGGGGGGAGCACATCTTCTGTTTGGGGCTCCTCTTTGAGGAGGTGATGCTTGGGCTACCACCTGAGTGTCCAAGAGCTGGTCCCTCAAAGATTTGGGGAAAGGTGCCAGGGTGAGAAGATATGCAGCACTTTGAGGAAGAGGAAGAGCAGCTTGGAGGGGCAGAGACTGGGGAGGGATGAAAGCCTCGGACCACCTGTCTCTTGGGTGGGGCACCCCAACCAACCACTGTTCCCCCTGGACAGCGGGTCCTGCCAGGTCCTGTTAGTGCTGGAGGGGCCTTGATTCAGGGCTGGGTGGCTCAAGGAGGCAGGAAGAGAAGGGGTCTGTGGGCCATCGCGCTGGGTGAGGCTGCCAGGGTGAGGTTCACTGAACGAAGGCAGCATGTCCCCAAGATGCAGCTGGGCCCTGCGACTGTGCCAGGAGCCTGTGCTGCTTCTGGCTGCCTCTCCGGGCCTGAGGAGGGGGCGAGAAGCGACAGCACATAGCTCTGCTGGCCCCGGCGTCTTCATGGGCCACCGGGATGGTGTCACTCACGGGGCAGGGGCTTGATCCCAAGGCCACACAGCTCAGGCACGACTGCCTCTTCCCTGTATCAGGACTGGGCCAGACCAAGGCCTCTTGGGTCCTCGGCAGGCCCTGGGGAGAGAGGCCTGCCCAGGGAGGAACGAGAGATCCAGAGCTGAGGCCCTGGACCCTCCCATTCTGCCCATCCTGGGTGCCCTCTCCCGTGTCCCATCCCCCTGCCAAGCCTCTGCCCCTGTCTTTGGACAGAGACTGAGCAACAGCCTCCTTGGGGGAGAACAAGGGACAGGACTGACCTGGTCACTGTATGACTTGACACAGTCTTTGACATTCATGTGTGGTGGTTAGACAGCTGGGCTGAGCCAGCCCTGAGGCCCCCAGAGGGACCACAGAAGGGGCAGTTGTCCTGTGACTGCCTCCATTTCTATCTGAGGCCGCTGAGGGGACAGCCCAGGACAATGGGAAGCACATGGGCTTTGAAATTTTATTAGAAAACCTGGGTTCAAATCCTGGTCCACCTTGTGTGACCTTGGGCAAGTCACCTCACCTCTAAGTCCTCAGTTTCCCTCGCAAAATGGGGGTGCATGTTGTACCAGCAAGGCCGGTTAGAGATTAAAGGAGAAAATGCAAATAAAGAGCCCATTGCTCTGGGTGCTCATCAAGTTTTATGAGTGGGGTCCTCCCACCACCCACTTTTTCTCTCTTAAATTTATTTTTATGCCCCCACTCCCCATCTACCTGTGTCACTACTTAGGTGTGTGTGATCCAACATAAGACTTCTACTCTCTCTGGGCTTCATAGAGTTTGGTAGCTGGAGGGATTTCAAGTTTCATGTAATGAACCCATGTTTGTGTGTTATGACAAACCAAGGCCCAAGGTCAATGCCAAAGTGGAACTTTGGTCTCCATGAGGCCACAGATGTATTGTTGGAATCTCAGCCTGGGGCTCCCCCCAGGGTGCTGGACCTCCTCCCCATTACCCAGCTGTGAGACCTGAGCAAGTCCCTTCCTTTCTCAGGGATGGCTGCCCAGTGGTTGCCAAATCACAAAGGGCTGAGCCAGGTGTGTTTTTCTTTTTTTTAAACATCTTTATTGGAGTATAATTGCTTTACAATGGTGTGTTAGTTTCTCCTGTATCACAAAGTGAATCAGTTATATGTAACATATATCCCCATATCCCCTCCCTGTTGCATCTCCCTCCCACCTTCCCTATCCCACCCCTCTGGGTGGTCACAAAGCACCGAGGTGATCTCCCTGTGCTATGTGGCTGCTTCCCACTAGCTAGCTATTTTATATTTGGTAGTCTATATATGTCCATGCCACTCTCTCACTTCATCCCAGCTTACCCTTCCCCCTCCCCGTGTCCTCAAGTCCATTCTCTACGTC
>NC_041216.1:15426763-15427429 GCF_002837175.3 Physeter macrocephalus
GTATTTGTTTTTCTCTTTCTGACTTACTTCACTCTGTATGACAGACTCTAGGTCCATCCACCTCACTACAAATAACTCAATTTCGTTTCTTTTTATGGCTGAGTAATATTCCATTGTATATGTGTGCCACATCTTCTTTATCCATTCATCTGTCGATGGACATTTAGGTTGATTCCATGTCCTGACTATTGTAAATAGAGCTTCAATGAACATTGTGGTACATGACTCTTTTTGAATTATGGTTCTCTCACGGTATAGGCCCAGTAGTGGGATTACTGGGTCATATGGTAGTTCTATTTTTAGTTTTTTAAGGAACCTCCAAACCGTTCTCCATAGTGGCTGTATCAATGTACATTCCCACCAACATTGCAAGAGAGTTCCCTTTTCTCCACACCCTCTCTAGCATTTATTGTTTGTAGATTTTTTGATGATGGCCATTCTGATCGGTGTGAGGTAATACCTCATTGTAGTTTTGATGTGCATTTCTCTAATGATTAGTGATGTTGAGCATCCTTTCATGTCTTTGTTGGAAATCTGTATATCTTCTTTGGAGAAATGTCTATTTAGGTCTTCTGCCCATGTTTGGATTGGGTTGTTTGTTTCTTTGATATTGAGCTGCATGAGCTGCTTGTATATTTTGGAGATTAATCCTTTGTCAGTTGCTTC
>NC_041216.1:15428437-15429519 GCF_002837175.3 Physeter macrocephalus
GCTATTTGGGGTCTTTTGTGTTTCCATACAAATTGTGAAATTTTTTGTTCTAGTTCTGCGAAAAATGCCATTGGTAGTTTGATAGGAATTGCCTTGAATCTGTAGATTGCTTTGGGTAGTATAGTCATTTTCACAATATTGATTCTTCCAATCCAAGAGCATGGTGTATCTCTCCCTCTGTTTGTATCATCTTTTATTTCTTTAATCAGTGTCTTATAGCTTTCTGCATACAGGTCTTTTGTCTCCTTAAAGAGGTTTATTCCTAGGTATTTTATTCTTTTTGTTGCAATGGTAAACGGGAGTGTTTCCTTAATTTCTCTTTCAGATTTTTCATCATTAGTGTATAGGAATGCAAGAGATTTCTGTGCATTAATTTTGTATCCAGCTACTTTACCAGATTCATTGATTAGCTCTAGTAGTTTTCCGGTAGCATCTTTAGGATTCTCTATGTATAGTATCATGTCATCTGCAAACAGTGACAGTTTTACTTCTTCTTTTCCGATTTGGATTCCTTTTATTTCTTTTCTTCTCTGATTGCTGTGGCTAAAACTTCCAAAACTATGTTGAATAATAGTGGTGAGAGTGGGCAACCTTGTCTTATTCTTGATCTTCGTGGAAATGGTTTCAGTTTTCACCATTGAGAATGATGTTGGCTGTGGGTTTGTCATATATGGCCTGTTTTATGTTGAGGTAAGTTCCCTTTATGCCTACTTTCTGGAGGGTTTTATCATAAATGGGTGTTGAATTTTTCTGAAAGCTTTTTCTGCATCAATTGAGATGATCACATGGTTTTTATTCTTCAATTTGTTAATATGGTGTATCACATTGATTGATTTGCGTATATTGAAGAATCCTTGCATTCCTGGGATAAAACCCACTTGATCATGGTGTATGATCCTTTTAATGTGCTGTTGGATTCTCTTTACTAGTATTTTGTTGAGGATTTTTGCATCTATATTCATCAGTGATATTGGCCTGTAGTTTCTTTTTTTTTATGACATCTTTTTCTGGTTTTGGTATCAGGGTGATGGTGGCCTGGTAGAATGAGTTTGGGAGTGTTCCTCCCTCTGCTATATTTTGTA
>NC_041216.1:15430514-15440337 GCF_002837175.3 Physeter macrocephalus
TCTTAAATATACCAAGGCTTGATTTGTGACCCAAGATGTGATCTATCCTAGAGAATGTTCCATGAGCACTTGAGAAGAAAGTGTATTCTGTTGTTTTTGGATGGAATGTCCTGTAAATATCAATTAAGTCCATCTTGTTTAATGTGTCATTTAAAGCTTGTGTTTCCTTATTTATTTTCATTTTGGATGATTTGTCCATTGGTGAAAGTGGGGTGTTAAAATCCCCTGCTATTATTGTGTTACTGTCGATTTCCCCTTTTATTGTTGTTAGCATTTGCCTTATGTATTGAGGTGCTCCCCTTTTGGGTGCATATTTACAATTGTTATATATTTTTCTTGCATTGATACCTTGATCATTATGTAGTGTCCTTCTTTGTCTCTTGTAATAGTCTTTATTTTAAAGTATATTTTGTCTGGTATGAGAATTGCTACTCCAGCTTTCTTTTGATTTCCATTTGCATGGAATATCTTTTTCCATCCCCTCACTTTCAGTCTGTATGTGTCTCTAGGTCTGAAGTGGGTCTCTCGTAGACAGCGTATATACGGGTCCTGTATTTGTATCCATTCAGCCAGTCTATATCTTTTGGCTGGAGCTTTTAATCCATTTACGTTTAAGGTAATTATCAATATGTATGTTCCTATTACCATTTTCTTCATTGTTTTGGGTTTGTTATTGTAAGTCTTTTCCTTCTCTTGTGTTTCCTGCCTAGAGAAGTTCCTTTAGCATTTATTGTAAAGCTGGTTTGGTGGTGCTGAATTCTCTTAGCTTTTGCTTGTCTGTAAAGGTTTTAATTTCTCCATCGAATCTGAATGAGATCCTTGCCGGATAGAGTAATCTTGGTTGTAGGTTTTTCCCTTTCATCACTTTAAATATGTCTTGCCACTCCCTTCTGGCTTGCACAGTTTCTGCTGAAAGATCAGCTGTTAACCTTATGGGGATTCCCTTGTATGTTATTTGTTGCTTTTCCCTTGCTGCTTTTAATATTTTTTCTTTGTATTTAATTTTTGATAGCTTGATTAATATGTGTCTGGGCATGTTTCTCCTTGGATAACACCCAACATCCTGTATGGGACTCTCTGCACTTCCTGGACTTGATTGACTATTTCCTTTCCCATATTAGGGAAGTTTTCAACTATTACCTCTTCAAATATTTTCTCAGACACTTAGTCTTTCTCTTCTTCTTCTGCGACCCCTATAATTTGAATGTTGGTGTGCTTAATGTTGTCCCAGAGGTCTCTGAGACTGTCCTCAATTCTTTTCATTCTTTTTTCTTTATTCTGCTCTGCAGTAGTTATTTCTACTCTTTTATCTTCCAGATCACTCACCTGTTCTTCTGCCTCAGTTATTCTGCTATTGATTCCTTCTAGAGATATTTTAATTTCATTTATTGTGTTGTTCATCATTGCTTTTTTGCTCTTTAGTTCCTCTAGTTCCTTGTTAAACGTTTCTTGTATTTTCTCTATTCTATTTCCAAGATTTTGGATCGATTTTACTATCATTACTCTGAATTCTTTTTCAGGTAGACTGTCTATTTCCTCTTCATTTGTTTGGTCTGGTGGGTGTTTACCTTGCTTCTTCATCTGCTGCTTATTTCTCTGCCTCCTCATTTTGCTTAACTTACTGTGTTTGGGGTCTCCTTTTCCCAGGCTGCAGGTTCGTAGTTCTTGTTGTTTTTGGTGTCTGCCCCCAGTGGGTAAGGTTGGTTCAGTGGGTTGTGTAGGCTTCCTGTTGGAGGGGACTGGTGCCTGTGTTCTGGTGGATGAGGCTGGATCTTGTCTTTCTGGTGGGCAGGACCACATCCAGTGGTGTGTTTTGGGGTGTCTGTGAACTTAGTATGATTTTAGGCATCCTCTCTGCTTTGGGGTGGGGTGTGTTCCTGTCTTGCTAGTTGTTTTGCATGGGGTGTCCAGCTCTGGAGCTTGCTGGTCGTTGAGTGGAGCTGGGTCTTAGCATTGAGATAGAGATCTCTGGGAGAGCACACGTTGATTGATATTATGTGGGACCAGGAGGTCTCTGGTAATCCAATGTCCTGAACTCGGCTCTCCCCCCTCAGAGGCTCAGGCCTGACACCCAGCCGGAGCACCAAGACCTTGTCAGCCACGTGGCTTACATGTAAATGGGTTAAATTCTCCAATCCAAAGGCAGAGGGTGGCCGGCCTGCTCTCCACTCCATCCTGCAGCCGGGCATTGTCCTCTGGGCCTGTTTATATGGTGAGCCTGTTTGGATCCAGGTTCAGCTGCATTCCATAGCATCTGGAAGAAGCAGCCAATGCCCCAATCCTCCCCTATCCCTGCCGCAATTCGTCATGATCCTGGAGTGCCCGAGGCTCTGCCCCTCATGCTTGAACCAGGTGTTTTTTGAGGATCCTTTTTATTCTGTCTTTTTAGTCAGTTCCAGGACTCTGTAAGTTGGATCAGTAGGGTTGCAGCTTTGGCCACTTCTGAAGCCACCAGGGTGACTCCTCTAAGAAGTCAGGTGGCTCAGTGTCTTGCTCCAGGTGGGTCCCACCTCCATGCCTTTGCCTATGTTGGTGTCTGTGCCAGGAACACCCTTCCCACCCTGGCAATTATCTTTGTTCACACTCCAAACATTTACTGGACACCACTAAAATGTCACTTCTGATATGAAGCTTTTCCTGCCTGCCAGCTCCCCATGGAAAACTAACCTTCCCCTCATGCTCCCCAGGCCCTGAACACACTCCCAGCTTTAGACACATACCACTCACTCTATTGCCCTTATTTTTTGTGTCTGTCCTGGGAGTTCCTTGAGGACAGGGGTGGGTCTGATCCATTTCTGTGTCCAGCATCAGGGCTGGCACACAGTGGGCAAAGTAAGAATCTATTGAGTGAATGAATGAATGAATGAATGATAAGTCACAGTCCAAGGGGAATGGCAGCCAACAGGCCTTGCCCCTGTCTCTTGCTGAGAGCCTGTCCCCTGCCTAGTCTGTCTACCCAAGTGACCAGCCCTGGCCCACCTGGCCACCAGAGTCACTAATGAGCATTGATCCTGATCGGTCCCATCTATCACGCCGCTCAAGCTCCTTTCCTTAAAGAACATTAGGGAGCAAATGTATCATCGGTGACTGGAGACCCAATAAAACAGGCACCTCGCAAAATTTAGTATTCAACTCGTAAAGGCCTTAAAAGCATTTTTCAATTATGAATGGCCTGGGGGGAGTCATTCTTTCTTCGCCGGGGGATGAATAAAGATGGAAAATAATAGCATATCAATATTGTTGCAACTTAGCAGGATTAATCTGGAAGAGTTAAAGTCGTTGCTCTCTCTACTGCCTGTGTACTCAGGTGCGCTGGGAAGGACTTGGTCAAGGTGACCCTCACCAGGACCCCTGTGGGCAGAGCTGCCCCCCCACAGATCAGCACCTCAAGTGCCATGACCCTCTCTCTACCACCCTCGGGGCCTCACCCCAGAACATTCCCTGGCTCTGAGCCAGTCTTCTTACCCACACGAGGCCTCCAGGGCCAGAAGATCTGTACCATGCTTAGGGTTAAAAGGGGTCTTTATCCTGATTGTAGTGATGGTTGCTCAAACGTACACATGTGGTAAAATGTCATAGAACAATATACCAAAGAAAAAAAGAAAGAAAGAAAGAGAAGGAGGGAGGGAGGGAAGGAAGGAGGGAAGAAGAAAGAAAGAAAGAAAGAAAGAAAGAAGAAAAGAAGAAAGAAAGAAAGAAAGAAAGAAAGAAAGAAAGAAAGAAAGAAAGAAAGAAAGAAAGAGAAAGAAAGAAAGAAGAAAGAAAGAAAGAAAGAGAAAAAAGAGCATGTAAAAGCCAAGTGAAAGTTACACTTTTGTACTATCTCTGAAATTTCCTGTGAATTTTAAACTATTTCAAAATAAGAAATTATAATAAAAAATGTAATAAATAAAAATGTAAAGAGTGGGTCTTGTACAAACAAAAGGAATGTGCCTACATTGGTGGAAATATAAATAGGCAAAAGCTTTAGAAAACAATTTGCATTATCTAGTATAATAAGCAGAAAGATTCACCCCACCACCACCAAGAAATGTCTACATCCTAATCTCCAGAACCTATGAATATGTTAGCTTACATGGCAAAGGGGAATTAAGATTGCAGATGGAATTAATGTTGCTAATCAGCTGACCTTGGGATGGGAAGATTATCCTAGATGATATGAGTGGGCACAACGTAAACACAAGGTCCTTATAAGTGGGAGAGGGAAGACTCAGAGTCAGAGAGAGATTTGAAGATGCTACACTGTTGGCTTTGAAGATAGAGGAAGGGGTCATGAATCAAGCCTCTAGAAGTTTGGAAAGACAAAGAAATAGATTCTCCCCTAGAACATCTAAAAGTTACACAGCCCTGACAACACCTTGATTTTAGCCTGAGACTCATTTTGGACTTCTATCTTCAGAACTATAAGATAATAAATGTGTTTCTTTAAACCACTAAGTTTGTGGTAATTTGTTACAGCAGCAATAGGAAAAATAATAATAAATAATGTTTTTGAATGAAATACACACACACCCTAAGATTCAGCAATTTTACTCCTAAAAAAATTAGGTCATAGCCGTGGCTTGGAGAACATCTACAAGAATGTTCATAGAGCATTATTTGAAATAACTCAAATAGAAATGATGCAAACATCCAGCAATCACAGATGGATAAATCCATTGTGGTATATTCCTACCATGGAATATTATACAACAGTGAAAATGAATTACAGCTATACACAAACACATGGATGGATTCCACAGCACAATGATGACTGAATGGAGCAAGTCACAGAAAAAGACATATATAGTGGAATTCATTTATATAAAGCTCAAAAATAGGCAAAGCTAAAAAAAAACACTCAAGGGATATCTTTTTAAGGAGTGAAACAAAAAAGAATTAAGAGAATAATTAGTACAAAATTCAGTACACTGGTTACTTCTTGAGAGAAAGGCAAGAAGCTGTTGAGATCCACAAGGAGTCTCAAAGGTACAGTTATTTCTTGAGCTGGGTGATGTGGACACAGGTATCTATTTTATAATTATTTTTAATTATATGGTACTGTATTCTATTATTTATAATTACTATTACTTAAACTGTATGTGTATGTTTATATAAACTTTTGAGTGGATGGTATAGTTCACAATAAAATAAACAATCTTTAAGCATCCTTGCTTTTGAGCATTCACTTGATTCTTTGTATTTACGCTGTGAGCAGGCAGGATAGGGGTCTTTACCTTCATTTTACAACTGGGAAAGTTGAGGCTCTGAGGGGTTAAGTGACTTTCTCAAGCTCACCTGCCTGCTTCCCAGGCTTCATTTCTAACCACTCACCCCATCTCTCGATGCTCTGACCTGACTGAGTTCAAGGAAGCAATGAGACAGCAGGAAAAGAAAATGGAAGTCTCTTTTGAATTTCGAAAAGGAGAATCATAACCTCAGGTCATGGAGAAATTTTGGAGATTATGTAAAGAGTGAGAGCAAGCTCCCCTATCTCTCAGATTATGTAAAGATTCCTGGGCTGATGTAAGTGTAAATGTGTCTGTGTGTAGCAGGGTGGCATATGGGATTTGGGGAGAGACAGAAGTAGTGAAGAGTGGTGTAGAGATTATAGCTCTCTGATAAAGGTGGACCCTACACTATACTTCCTCTAGGTCAAGTGTTATAGGAGGACAATAGAATACCAGAAAGCTTCATAGAATCTGAAAAAAATCTATAAATCTTACTTCCAGGGAAAACCCAGGGAGGCAGCAAGAATCCAGAGTAAAAAAGTCTGAGCTGTATTCAGGCTGGTAAGATCTTGGATAGCTTCACTGAACTTCCTAAAGCTGCTTTTGTGTAGGAGAAGGCATAAATAACCAAAATCTGAAATGAAAAAAGGAAACATCACTACAAAGCTTACAGATATTATAAAGATATAAAAGTTAATAAAAAAGATATTGGAAACATCACTACAAAGCTTACAGATATTATAAAGATATAAAAGTTAATAAAAAAGATATTGTGTAGAGTTTTACAATAATGAATGATAATTTAGATGAACTGGACAAATTCCTCAAACAATTCAACTAACATAAACTGACAGAAGAAGAAATAGAAAATCTGGTTAGTCCTATATATTTTAAAGAAAAGATGTCCATTAAAAAAAAAAAAGTGTCACAAAGAAAATTTTAGGTGCAGGTTGTTTCACTGTTGAATTCTTCCAAACATATAAGGAGGAAATGATAACAATCTTACACAAACTATTTCAAAGAATGTATTTTAAAGTCATATTTTTAATACATTTTGAGGCCAAAATATATTAAAACATTTTGATACCAAAACATTGCAAGAAAAGAAAATTATAGGCTAATCTCTCATGATTAATTAATCACTCTAAGACTCAGTTGTTTATTTGTAAAGTGGAGATCATAATAATTATCTTCCTTGCAGAGTTCTTGTAAGGATTAAATGAGATAGATGGAAAAATCCTTACCAAAATACAAGCAGACCAAATCCATGTGTATAGAGATTATTATGGTCACAACCGAGTTGGGATTTTTCTCCCCAGGAATGAGAGGTTTAGTTTAACATTTAAAAATCAATTATCTAGCAGATACAAAATATTATATATAAAATAGATAAACAACAAGGTCCTACTGTATAGCACAGGCAACTATATTCAATATCCTGTAATAAACCATAATGGAAAAGAATGTGAAAAATTATATATATATATATATACTCTGAATCACTTCGTTGTACACCAGAAACTAACACAACATTGTAAATCAATTATACATCAAAAAATTTTTTTAATCAATTATTGTAATTGACCATATTAATAGAATAAAGGAAATAAATGATAAAAATCATACAGTCATCTCAATACATGCAAAAAAAACTCATCTGATAAAATTTAACACCATTCACAATTTTAAAACTTTTAGCAAATATTTAAAAAGGAAAATTCCCTTAACCTGACAAAAAGTGTCTACATAAAACCACAGCAAACATCATACCCAAGAGTAAAATTTTGAGAACCTTCCTCTGAGATTGCTAATAAGACAATTGTATCTACTATCACCACTGCTAATTAACATTGTGCTGAAGATCCTAGCCGGAACAATAAGATAAGAAAAGAAATAAAAGAAATAAAGATTATAAAGGAAGAAGCAGGAGACAATGTGGTTGTGTTCACAGAAAATCTAAAATCATTTACAAATAATTTAAATGATTTGAAAAATTTAGCAAACAATTGAATTGTATTTATATATTAGTAATAATAATTAGAAAATGAATTGTAAAAATATATAATTTAGGGCTTCCCTGGTGGCGCAGTGGTTGGGAATCTGCCTGCTGATGCAGGGGACACGGGTTTGTGCCCCGGTCCGGGAGGATCTCACGTGCCGCAGAGCGGCTGGGCCCATGAGCCATGGCCACTGAGCCTGCGCGTCCAGAGCCTGTGCTCCACGGCGGGAGAGGCCACAGCGGTGAGAGGCCCACGCACCATAAAAAAAAATATATATATATATATAATTTATAATAGAATCAAAAATATAAAATAACTAATAATAAATCTAAAATGAAATGTATAAGACCTCTACATAGAAAACTAGAAAACATTATTCAAAGAAATTAAAGACTTAAAATCAATAGAAGAGTATACCATGTTCATGGATTAGAATACTCAATATTGTAAATCTACCTATTCTCCATAAATTAGAGAGAATCCATAAGTTTGGATTCAGTGTAATCCAAATCCAAACCCCAGCAGGCTTTTTTGGTTGAAACTAATAAGTTAACTTTAAATTTTTTTATGAAACTGCAGAGGTTAAGAATATTCAAAGGCTTCCCTGGTGGTGCAGTGGTTAAGAATCCACCTGCCAATGCAGAGGACATGGATTCGAGCCCTGGTCCAGGAAGATCCCACATGCCTTGGAGCAACTAAGCCCGTGCACCACAACTACTGAGCCTGCACTTTAGAACCTACAAGCCACAACTACTGAAGCCCACATGCACAGAGTACATGCTCTGCAACAAGAGAAGCCACCATAATGAGAAGCCCACGTCCCGCAACGAAGAGTGGCCCCCGCTCACCACAACTAAAGAAAGCCTGCGTCCAGCAACAAAGACCCAACGCAGCCAAAAATAAATAAATAAATAAATAAATAGATTTTTAAAAAAAGAAGAGCCAAGATGATCTTGAAGAACAAAGTTAAAGAACTTAAACCACTGAAAATTAAGATCTTATAAAGCGAAAGTAATTAAGATAGTGTAGTATTAATGCAAAGAAAGACAAATAGACCAATGGAACATAAAAATAAAGAGATTCCATTTCTTGCACATCTGAGTTTATGGACTGAGGTTTCTACTCACAGCACAACCATAAATGCCATAAGGGCATCTAATGGGTGGGCCTTGACTTTGTCATGAGGGTCAGGAACGCTTCCTTCATGAAATGATAATAAACCTGGGATCTGAAGAAAAAGCAGAGAGAGCATGTGCAAAGGTCCTGTGGGTGTAGGAACTCTGGACCATTCAAGAATTTAAGAGAAGGCTCTTGAGGCCTGAGCACAGAGACGAGAGGGGTCAAGATAGGAGCTGTGGCCAGAGTGGTTAAAGGTCAGAATGGCCTCGAGGGCCACAATAAGGAACACAACTTCATTTCCAGTTTCATAACATTCCTTACACCTGCTCAGGCACTTGCTCCCTATAAGGCTGGGAGCACCACAAGAGTGGACCTGGGCTCTGTGTCACCTTGGTGGCAATAGAAGGTGCTCAGAGGTAGTTGATGAATACCTGTGATGGCAGAGCTGGGAAAAGAGCCAGGGCTGGCGACTCCTGTCCAGGGCTCTTTCTGTTCACCTTGAGTCTCAAGGCTTCCAACAGCTCCCAGAACTTCCCTAGAATCCCCCTCCATCCCTCTCCCCTTAAATACAAACAGAAACACCCTTTGCTTTACACACAAGACCTTATCAATACTGTGTTGTCTTCTTCTCCCCAAGAATGTGGCCACAGGGCCAGGGTCTGCATTCTGTACTTCTGTCTCCCCGCTCCTGACACAGGGCCTGGAACCTAGGGAGTAATCGGCAGACACTCAATGAAATGTTTTCTGACACCTCTGTGCTCAAATCCCAGCTCCACCTCTTACCTCCTTTGTAACTTCAGGTCATTTAATTGGGCCCCTGAGGCTCAGCTGTTCATCTGTAAAATGGGGATGATAATAGCTACCTCCCTCCAAGAATTCTTGTGAGGATTACATGAGACAATGTGTGAAAAGTGCTTAGCAGAGTCTGGCACACCCTAAATGCTCAAGAAATGTTAGCTGTCATTATTATTATCATTCTCTGGGTCTCGGTTTTCTCATCTACAAAGTGGACAAATGAATATATCTGTGAGCGATATGAATGGAGGTACTCACAATCTTCCTTATATACTTCGGCAATGGTTAAATCGCCCATCAGGCAAATATTGCTTTTGTCACTTTTAATGTGAGTAAACCTTACCTTTTGGAATTGTCATGAAGATTAAACAAGGCAGTGTATGAAAGCACTTAGTGCAGTATCTGGTTTATAGTAATGATTCAATAAATGGTGAATTGGGTTATTACCAACAACAAGCAGAATCCTTTTTCCTGGAAAAGGCCTTCTCAGCATGGCAAGTCTTGCCCTGTCCATCCAGCAGGTGACCTTTTGGAGACATTCAGGTTTCCCTGGCTGATGCAAAAAGCACTGGAGATCCTTCTCTCACCATGACCTGTGCCTTCTCCCCTGACTTTTCCTATGGAGCATTTATCCTTGGAGTCTTCAGCCTGCCTCCTCCCAGGATAAAAAGGATACCAAACTTTGGTGTCTCCATCCAG
>NC_041216.1:15440837-15448571 GCF_002837175.3 Physeter macrocephalus
CACAAGTGGTACAGTTAGTAGTTTAAGGGCATGGACCGTGAGTCAGACTCCAGGGCTCAAATCGCAGCTCTCCCACGAATCGCCTGTGTGAGCTTTTGGTGCCTCAGTTTTCCTACCTCTAAAATGGGAATAATAGCATTTCTCTCAGCTGTAAAGCATTTAGACTAGCACTGGGAGCATAACAAGGGTTCAGTAAATGTTAGCAGTTTTATTTCCCAGCACTTGACACTTAACTGTTGAGTAAATAAATGAGAGGACCTCCCCCCAAGATCACACAGTGCGTCAGTGGCAGAACTAGGACCAGACGTCAGGCTTTTTGACTCCTGTTTCCATCTGTAAAATGGGTAGAGAAGTGCTGAGAAGGGGCAACGAAAGCACGCACAAACTTGCTCGGGACAGGGCTGGGCACACGACAAAGGCCATCAAGTGTGGGATGGTTGGGATTCCTCCGCCCGGACTGAGGGTTGGGCTCTCATTGGCCCATCTTGGGTCACATGCCCAACCACAAACCAATCAGGGAAACCCTGGGTGGCCAGGTGAGTCACGTGCCGGCCCTGGAGATGGGGGCGTGGCCACCAGAACACCAAGAACCGGACCATAGGGTGGTGATACCGCACGGAGCGGCAATGCCCTCACGTCCAGAGCACGTGGAATCCGAGCCACCAGGAAGAGAAAGATTAATACTCACCACCATCATTTCCCAGCACTGCCCACCCGGTGTGCACACCCGGCCTATCAGGTAGGGACGGTTATCACCTCATGTAGCATGTGAGGACGCTGGGGCAGCACAGAGACTTTAAGAGCCTCTGAATGATGTTGCCTGGGAGTAAAATGTATGGAGACTGTCCCGATCAGAGGCCTCCTTAAATTTAACTGAGAAATGTCACAGTGTTCTCCTGTCAAATGGCTGTTAGGAATGTGTAAATTAACAACAATAATAACAGCTGACTCTAATTAAGCACTCACTATATACCAGGCATTGCTTTAAGCACTTTTCATGTGTTAACTCATCTAACCCATGTAATACTCCTATGTGGTAGGTCTTATCATAAACTCCACTTTACAGATTGGGAAACTGAGGCATGAGTAGGTTAAGTAACCTGCCTAGGGTCCCACAGCCAATTATTGGAAGTTTAAAGAGAATTTCAATTAACCATGGTTTTACCATGTGCAGGGTAGAGATTTCAGTTAGCATCTATATAGAACACCTCCCTTCCGCTTCCTCCCCACTGGACAGATAACTAATGTTACCTCAGCACCACCTACTTGCCAGACATTCTTCTGGGTGTATTACCTACATTTAGTCTCTCACTGCCAAGACCCCAAAGCTGGCCTCATCATCCCCATTTTACAGATGAGGACACTGAGGCTCGGAGAGGCAGAGTGACGTGCCCGGGGTCAAACCCACATCAGGAAGAGCTGAAGCAGGGTCTGGACTGGCCGGGGCTCCTTCTTGCCCTGTGGTGAGGGCCTGGATGAATGGGGCGCAACGGCGGTGTGCAGTGGAATGTTTTGTGCCTGTCCCAGCTCTCTCCCAGCGCATGTCTGGAAAATCTGTATCCAGAGAGGGTGGAAGTGGCCTGGGTACCCCTTGGGCTGCTCTGTCTGAGGCTTGATTCCAGGTAACCTTGGCATCGGCTCCTCCAGGACCACAGCCTGACCCTTGTTTTGCTCAGAAACCCCACACATCATTTCACACAGGAAATTCAACGTGGCCTCCTCACGTCCTGTTCTCAAGAACAGGGGAAAAAAACCTGTAAAGTGAGTCGCTGTGTTGTTTTCTAAGCCGACTTTGAAAAGTTTCCTGAGAGGGAGGGAGAGTCAAGAGAAGGAGAGAGAGAGAAACCTGCAGGTAGAAATGGGAGGGAAAATGTGTCAGAAGGACCAAGAATCAGAAAGGAAGAGAGATGGAGCAGAGAGGGCGTCTGGGAGGGACCCCAGTGTGGAAAAGCACCAGGAGGCGCCTGCAGGTGATGGAGGCAGGGAGAGGAGAGGGAGGGAGAGTGGGCCAAGGGAGCCAGCGAGGCCCACAGAAGCACGGGGGGAAAGTGGAGCCTGGGGAGGATCCCTGCTGCCACCTCCGGGCCGCCCTCACCCTCAGGTCAGCTCCAGCAGCCTGTCCTCCCACCACCGCCGCCCATCCAGGGCAGCGGGCGGGGGGCCTCACCTGGGGGTCAGACAGACCTTCAGTGGTGTGCTGGAGCCGGCTGCTGCTGGCTGCTGTGAGCTTGCAGGAGGCAATGGTGAAACATTTGGGAATTTTGCAGGCCAGTTGTTGGTAAGTTGAAATTGGCCTTGGTGGGAGTATTTACACCATAGAAATTGGCCAGCACTACAAATCAGGGCTTTTTTTTTTTTTTTTTTTTTGAGAGCCTGTTTACACCGGATCACCAGTGCCTGGAGTCCAATTCTAGCCATGTCTCTTTAACAGCTGTGTAACTGTGGTCTTGTCACTCTCTAATCCTGTTTCTCTTCCTATGCAGTTAGAAGACTAATACCCACCTCCCAGGGCTGCTGGGGAAATAAACTCAGAGTCTGTGTGAAGCACCTGCATACAGCAGGCACCCAGCGTATACCCACTTCTTCCCTTGAAGAACTTGGAACCCTGTTTTCCTTCACCTTCTTCACTTCCCCTTTATGTCTGAGGTTCCCCTGCTAGAGAAAGATGGATTTAAGCCTTACCCTCTTTCAGTAGAAAAATACTCATCTTCCTGGTAGGGGAGGACCCTGGTATGTTTCTCAGGCCTTTTGTCACTTTAATTCAGTAGTTATTAAGCCCTTTGTATGCCCCACATGCCAGGGAGGGCGTGGGAAGGGGACGGGGAGGCAAGAGGAAAAGATAGAGATTAAGACGTATTTCCTGGAATCACAAGAAGGAGAGATGAGGTGGCATATCCCGAAATGACTGATGCTAAGAAATAAATGATGTGTGGCTTTGAAACATGGAAATCAGGGGAGGCTCCCAAGGAAGGTCACATTTGAACAGCATTGTCCTCCCTCCCTCCCTTCCCTCCTTCCTTCCCTCCTTCTCTCCTTCCTTCCTCCCTCCCTCCCTCACCCCTCCCTTTCATCATTCAATTATAATTTATTTGTTCATCATTCATTATTCAGCCAGCATTTCCTGCCTACCTGCCCAGCTGAGGTGATGAGGACACGGAAAACGACACATTCCTCCCGTCCTCCTGGGGCTTGCAGGCAAGTCAGGGAGACAGGCCCACATGCAGCCCATTTCAGTGAGTTGTGGTCCCCTTTGCAGGCTGGCAGGATTGCAACATGTGGAGGTGGTAAGGAGGACATTCGAGGAAGAGGAAATGGCACGAGCAGAGGCCCAGAGGCTGGACTGGATGGACATGCTCAGAAGCCGTGAGAAGCCTGAGTGGCTGGAGAGGTGGGCAGGAGAGCTGGAAAGAGAAGTCAGTCCCTTGAGTGCCTGAGACAGGACCCAGAGACCATGGTCCCTTACACCAGCACTGCCTTCCAGACAGCCCCTGTCCCACATTCCAGCCCTCCTCTGCGGAGCTGGGCAGCTGCAATGGACACCTTGTTTTGGGGGCCCCCCAGCATCTGTCCTCTCTTCCTTTGAAAACAATATCTGGATTTTCCTGTGAGGAACCACCCGTCCTCCATGCTCCCTCCTTGTGGTTCTGCATCACCTGATCACAAGTCAGATCAGGCCTCTCCTCTGCTCAAGATCCTCCCGTGGCTCCCACCGCCATGGAAAGACAAGGTAAAATCCTCCCAGTGGGCTTCAGGCCCTACAGGTCTGGCCTGTGTTACTTTCCGACTCCCCCTCTCACCTCTCCCCCTCACTCACCTGCTCCAGTCACACTGGTCTATTCACTTTCAAGCCTGCTACCACCTCAGGGCCTTTGCACTTGCTGTCGCTCTGCCTGGAATACTCTTCCTTCACATAAGGGTGCAGCTCAATCACTCATTTCATTCAGGCCTCTGCTCAAACATCCCCTCATCAAAGAGGCCTTTCCTGACACCCACGTAGCTTTCAGTCCTCTTACCTTGCATACTGTTTCCTTCTTAATGCTCTTTGCCATCTGACATATTCCACTTTTGATTGTGCTTGGTGGTTTATTATCTCTCTCTGACTCCCCCGCTAGAGTGTTGTCTGTAAGGGCAGGGATCTTTGTCCATTCTGTTTGGCTGTGTCCCCAGTGCCTAGAACAATGCCTGATGTAGTCATCAGATCAGGGTTAGCCGGAAGGGAGAGGGGTTACTGCTGGGAGAGTCAGCACTGGGTGGCTGTAAAGAACCCAGAATCGATCATGGCTTCAAATCCCAGCTGAGCCACTCGCTAGCATGTGACCTTGGGCCTATCACTCAACTTCCCTGAGCCTCAGTTTCTTCATCAGTTAAATGGGATGTAATAGCACCCACCCTGCAGAGCTGCTGTAAAGACTGAAATAAGATGACACATGTAAAACCCTTAGTGTGATGCTTGGCACATAATAAATGCTCAGTATGAGTTTGCCATGATTGTTACTGGAAGCCATTTGGGATAGAGCTCCAGCCTTGTCTGTCTGTATGGGTTCAAATCGTAGCTCTGCATGCTCTGGCTGTGTGACCTTGGGTAAGTTGCATGACCCCTCTGAGCCCCTGTGCTCTGCATCTGACAAATAAGAAATTAGTACCGCCTCATGGGGCTCTTGAGGAGATGGAAGATTAAGCAAAATGATGGGTGTGGAGTACGTGGCCCGTTCTCAGCACATGGTAGTTGCTGATATTCAACTGTGACGTGTGATCCAACAGGGAGGGACCAGGCTTACAGATACCAAAGTGGCAGGATAGGGGGCTGGCTAAGGTGTCTCAGCTGGCCGGAGCCACAGGCTGATCTCATTCATTCATTTCAACAAACATTCATCGAGTGTCTACACGGGCCAGGCCCTGTCCCAGGTGCTGGGAACACAACAGAGAAGAAGACAGGCAAAGGCCCCAGCCTCTGTGGCGCTTTCATTCAAGTGTCACAAGGCAGTCAGAGGGATACATGTAAAAGTGCTGGACTTGGGTCCAAAATACAGCAGGAAGAAGCTGGCCTGAGCCACAGTGTGGGGGTGGGGACTTAGCACTTGGAGATGCGTTGACTGGGTGACCTGGCTGCTGAAATTGATGCTGGGATTCTCGGCTGCATTAATGAAGGAAGGGCACCCAGAGGAAGGAGGTGAGTCACCTTCTCCCCTGTAAGGTTCACAAGTCCCCAGCAATACGGAAGGTTTGGTTCATGAGTGGACATCTGTGTCTGTGCCTGCTGCCCTCCCTTCTTACTTCTTCTTTAAGCAGCATCTTTATTCTCCTCCGAGGAACTCCCCTCACCACCTCCCCGCCCCCAAACACACACATAATTTCAGTCCATGTGGTTTGGGTGGAAATGATACTATTCCCCAGCGCCAGAGATTAGTATGTTGCCCAGGCCTAGCCAGTCAGATCACTGGATCCTGCAGCTAAGCCCTCGGTTTGATGGAGAGCACATGATCCAAGCCAGGCCAATAAGAATCAGTCCTGGAACTTTGCCTAGATCTGTGGAAAGGGGAACTCTTTCCCCTGGGATTGCTAAACTGATAAAGTAAAAATTTTGGTTGGTGAAGGCCACTAAAGAGAAAAGGAGGCCTGAAAATCAGGCCAAGACAGAGGATAGCATTATGGAGAGCTGCAGAAGGAGAATAAGAGAGCCTGAGTCCTGATAATGTTGTTTGAGCTTCTGGATCCAGCCATGCCTGAAGCGATACCACCTTGGAATTTTCAGTTGTATGAGCCAATAATTAAACCAGTTTAAGAGAGATTTCCATAATATGGAACTACAAGAGTCCTTACCAGTACAGTTCAGTGAGAGAGAGAGAGACAGATTTTAAGGAATGGGCTCACTCTGTTGAGGAGACTGGCAGGTGCACAATCTGCAGAGAGGCCAGCAGCTGGAGACCTATGGAAGAACTGGTGTGGCAGCTCCAGTCTGAAGGCCCGTCTGCTGGCAGAAGTCCTTCTTCCTTGGGGAAGGTCAGTCTTTTTTCTCTGAAGGCCCTCAACCGATTGGACGAGGCCCACCCACATTAGGGAGGACAATCTGCTTTACTCAAAGATTATGGATTTAAATGTTAATCTCATCTAAAAATACCTTCCCGAAAACATTCATTAATGAAGAACTTGTCAAAGAAGAGGAAGTGGGCCTGGGTCTTACAGAGGCAGGTAAACAAGAGAGTCATCCAAGAGTCTGATGGAAGTCATGAGGAAGGATGGAAAGGATGGAAACTGTCTTATGTGGGAACATGCAAGGGCAGAGTGTTCTTTGCCATCAGCCTTAGTCCAGAACACAGGGTAGGAAGATTTTTAATTGTTTCTGCTTTCTGGGACGACAGGGCTTAGATAAAGTTCAGCAATGCCCATAGTGATGACAAAATAATGTTGAAAATGACTGAATCCTCATTCTGAAATGAGGTACTTACAACCTACTAGGCACATGGCTTGTACGATGGATTGTAAATATATAAAATGCGTACTGTGCTTCAGTTCCTCCTCGTTAGTGAACATCCTGCCTTAATGTCTATGCCTGTGCCTTCTCATGGTGGCTTGTGTCCCACTATGTGCTGTTTCTGAAGTTTGCATCCCAGAATCCAAAGATACACAGAGCAGAGGCAACCAGCCCTCAGTTTACAGGTATAACAATAACCGTTTGCTGTTGTGAATCACTAAGATGTGTAGGTTATTTATTAAAACAAATTAAAACTCTTGTCTTTTCCATCAAAAATAAATAAATAAATAAAAATAAAAAACCTGCCTGGCAACATCTAGACTGGTGTTTGACCAAATATCTGGATACTAGCACTTAGCCAAGTTGACACATAATATTAACCCATCACAGTTGGGTTTCTGTCACTTGTTATGATCAAAAGAGTCCTGACCGGAGGCAGGGGAACGGTCCAGGTGACCATTCTGTCTTTTTCTGGCTCAGGGACTCCACCTGGAACAGAGGCAATAGAGTGTCTTAGAAAGAGCACTGGATTTAAGAGTCAGACCTGAACACAAATACCTTTTGTTATAAGGAAAAACATAATAAAGAAGAAAGAGAAGGTTGAAATAAATGTCAGTGTGAAAACAGCAGATCACTCCTCTCTGCTTCCTCCTAAACCCCATCTGATGGAAAATGTTCCAGATGGAAAGACAAAGCATGGAGTAGAAACACCCAGATTGTGAACTCAGGAAGGCCCCAGTGCAATCCCAACTCTGGCTGTGTGACTATGGGGTGTTCCTTAGCCTCTCTGAGCCTCAGTTTCCTGACATGGAAATGGAGGAAGTAGTACCAACATCACCACACCATTAAGTACATTTAAGGAGGCTGAGTTTGTGAAATTTAAGGCCTGCGTGTAGTAGGTGCTTAATATATGTGAGCTAAACCCGAACAGGGTAGAAAATCCAGTGAATGCAATCACTGATGCCCATGTCACATACCACACTGGGCCAGCCACTAAGGGGGCAAACAGAAGCATAAGCTGACATCTTGGCTACAAAAAACACAGAAGAATAGAAGCATAAGGTTGGCAGCTGGGAACTTCCTGGAGGAGGGGCACGAAAGCCGGGTCATGAAGGGGGAGCAGGATTTAGACAGTGGCAGAAGGAAGGGAGGGACTTCCAGGAGGAAGAATCCCTGTGGACAGTGATCTGGATTTTTTTTTTTTTTTTTTTTTTTTTTTTTTTTTTGCCGTACGCGGGCCTCCCTCTGTTGTGGCCTCTCCC
>NC_041216.1:15448671-15473278 GCF_002837175.3 Physeter macrocephalus
CGTGTCCCCTGCATCGGCAGGCGGACTCTCAACCACTGCGCCACCACGGAAGCCCCTGGTTTTTTTTTTAAGTGCAAAGTATACCCTATCCTGGCTAGTGCAAGATGCATGATTAGAAGCAGAAAGGAGTTTACCTGGAAGGCCTCAAACTCCAGGCTGAGGAGTGTGGAGGTGCTGCTGCGGATCCCAGGGAACCATGGGAGGCTGTAGACAGGGACGGGACCAGGCATTTTGCATCCCCTGGGGCCGCCACGGGGCTGAGAAATCTACGCCAGCCCAGGCTCCAGGAGTGAGCGGCCTCTGCCCACGCCCTCCCTAAGTTTCCCGGAGGCCCATCTGAACAGTTAGAACCACCGAGGGAAGCAGAGAGCAGCCAGCACGTCTGACACCTCGACCACATACAAGACGAGAGGCTTATCTGATGTGCCTTAATGTGCAGAGTTGACAGAGCAGGCAAGGGAAGTGTCTTGATTTCTCTCTTGCTTCTGGTTGCTCTGCCTTGGAAATAGTATTGTAGCTTCAGTAGGAGCTGGGGGTAGAGGGGTTGTGAGTCCTGGGCTGTCCTTATTGGGCCACCAGGAGTGGCAGGGCCCAGAATTACTTTTGAGGCCAGGCCCCTAGTGCCAGTGTAGTCACTAGCCCGGTGACGCTGGGAAGAGCTTTCTCTCTCTTCTGCATATCCCACTACCTGAAATCCCACCATCTCAGCTACCTCCCCGCCAGCCTAATGCCTGCTCTATCCACTTACCAGAATGCAGGGGAGGGGGAGCTAGGAAGGTGGCTCTGCGGTCCAGGCTTCAGAGGGAAGGCATTTTGGTTGTTTTCTGGGAGTGGATGCTGATGCGGGGAGGATGGAAAGTACAGGGATTCTAGAGGTTGGCGGGGGCAGGGAGGATCAGGCAGGGTAAGGGACAGATGGGGGCCCTGGGACTTCTGAAGCCCATCTCTGCCTTCTTTGGCCCAGAGCTGCTATGCTGGTCACTTGTGCTTTCTGTGCCTCTACATCCTCTCCCCGCCACACCAAACCTTGCCACGGAGCCCCGGGGTCCCCCAGGCCATGGTTCACTTTAGGGAGTTTCTTTTCACCTCCCACCTGCCCGGAACCTGGCTCTTTCCAAAGGATGCCGCCTCCCTGCAGCCCTCCCTGAGAGGCTGCCCCTCCATCTTCTCCCCGCTGTCAAGGGGGATGCACCTCCCCGGTGCTTCCGGATGCCACCCCCAGAGAGTCCCCCCATCATCTCCCACAGAACCCTCTGGTCCTCTGGACCCTTTTTGTCCCCCCCTCCCCAGTCCCCTGGCCACAGCCCTCAGACCTTCCAGCCCTAGGCCCCTGGAAGACCATTTTCCTCTTTGCCCCAAGCCTGAAACAGTGAATGAATTGAAGAATGGATGAGCGAATCAATGAATATGGTCTGACTTCTGACTTCTGCCCCCGCCAACCCCGACCCCACTCACCTGAAATTGCACCTGGTTAATCACCAGCAACATCCTGCTCACCAAATCCGTGGTCACGTCTTAGGTTCTCTCTGCAGCATTCGCTCCCATCAATGACACCTTCCTTCCAAACCCTCACCTGAACCCGCTCTACCTCCCCAGTCACCTTTCTGAGCTCACCTCCCCCTCCCGATCCCTCCGACTGGTGTGTCCCAGCTTCCAGCCCTCTGTCTGGATCTCTTCACACCCACCCTTCCATGGCCATGTGTGAGCAGGTGATGCCCAAATTCCTTTTGGGCCCCGGAGCTGTACCTCTACCTGCCTGCTGGCCACCTCCTCCAGGAGACCTCCTCAGATGTGGCAGGACCCACCTGGAGCCCTCCCAACTCTGGACCTCACAAGCTCCGCCCCGTGTTCCTAAAGGCTCCACCCCATGGCCCCCACCAAACAGGCTCCGGCCTGGTGTTTCTCACCACCATCCACCCAGCCTCCAGGCCACAAACCCAGAGTCATTCTCAGCTCATTCTAGCCAGCTTCCTAAATGCCTCTTGAATCCATCTCACACCCTTCTTCTGGACACGCCTCCCGAGCTCCCCAAAGCTAAGGGCACCTCAGAAACCAGAGGGTACTTTTCAAACATTTTGAAGCACAGGCAGGTGGAAGTGGAGGACTCTTTGGAGGGTTGTCGCATGGGACTGGGTGGAAGCGGCTGCAGGCCTGGGAATCTGTACTTTGACAAACCCCAGATGCACGTAAGCCATAGACCTCTCCCCACAAACACCCGTGTATTCGAGCTCCTTCCCGCAGAGACAGCTCTGGCACTGCAGAGCCCACGGAGAGGGGCAGTCATCCCCCAGGGCACCCAAATGGCTAGTCTTTCCCAGTCACAGCTCCTGCCTGTGACCTGGGCCAGTGGGCAGAAGAGGGGCTCTTAACCTTTATTTGGGCCCTGGCTTCCTTTGGGAATTTTATGAAAGCTAGGGACCCTCTCACCAGA
Source organism: Physeter macrocephalus (assembly GCF_002837175.3). Taxonomy (NCBI): domain Eukaryota; kingdom Metazoa; phylum Chordata; class Mammalia; order Artiodactyla; family Physeteridae; genus Physeter; species Physeter macrocephalus. The sequence goes on from NC_041216.1 coordinate 15,451,103, forward strand.
AACTGCATATTTTACGTGACTTTGTGTGTGGTTTTCTCCACACAAAGAGGGGCCCCCAGACTCTCCGAAGCTTGTTGTACTCAGGGGAAGAATGCCCACTGTGGAACATTATCTATCCCGGTGGGGAAAGATGCATGAAAATTCAGCTATGGTGATGACATCTTGGGAGGAGAAAGAAAAAGACAGACACTGACTCAAGAGAAAGATACACACCAAAAAAAATTTTTTAACCTCTGTATTGGAGTATAATTGCTTTACCATGGTGTGTTAGTCTCTGCTGTATAACAAAGTGAATCAGCTATACGTATACATATATCCCCATATCTCCTCCCTCTTGCGTCTCCCTCCCACCCTCCCTATCCCACCCCTCTAGGTGGTCACAAAGCACCGAGCTGATCTCCCTGTGCTATGCGGCTGCTTCCCACTAGCTATCTATTTGACATTTGGTACTGTATATTAGTCCACACACCAAAATATTGACAGAGTTTAATTCTAAGTAAGAGGTGTGGGGTAATTATTAAATTTTTTTCTTTGGTCTTTTCAAGTGTTCAGCATTGAACGTGTGTTGCTTTTGTAATTAGAGAGGGAGGTGAACGTAACTACGGGGGAGGAGAAAGGCAGGAGGAGGAGGGGTTCAGCACCCATCCCGGGCAGGACAGGCAGGCAGACCTGGAGGGGGGCCCCCCCGAGGGGCAGCGGCCGGCTCCACTCAGAGCTGTCAGGGACTTGCCTGGCCTGAGCCTCAGTTTCCCACCCTTCAAGTGAGGACAGAGGGTGACCTTGGTCAGCAGGTGAGGGTGAAGACGAGGGGTAGCGTGTAAAAGGTGAAGTGCAGGGCACAGCAGAGATGAACCCCCGGTCAGCTCTCCCCTCCTGTCCGCCCCGCATCCTGAGGCAACTTCAGGCCCTTTGATCTGTTTCCTTGAAAGAGAGAACTCAAACATCTACACATGAGGGGCAGGGGTGGGGTGGGAGCTGGGGATGGGGGCGGGCAACTTCCTCTCGGCCCCTCAAGAAACCTGGAGGGCCCGTTCCCCCCTGCCCAGGGACAGGACCATTTCTGAGGGTCCTTGGCCCTGTGAGGGGCCACAGGCCAAGGGAGGGGCCTCCTGGGGTGGGCTGATGGGCAAATCTGAGCCTGCGGGGCCGACCCTGGGGCCAAGGGGACCCGTGGAAACTGCCTGCCAATCGGTTGCCCCAATCCAGTTCCCTGATGCCTTCTTGACCCTCAACTGGTAGTCAAAGTTCAGAGAGGTTGAGGCGCTGGCCCTGGGCGCACAGCAGCATGTGGTGGTAGAGCTGCAGGTTTCACCCGGGTCCTTTCCACTCTGCCTTGATGGGTGCTGCCGTCGCCCCCATTTACAGACACGAGAGTTGTGTCTCATGCCATGAGGCAACTGGCAAAGGGGATTTGAACCCAGCTTGGCCTAGTTGGCAGGTCCATGCCTTTCCACGTGCAAAATTCACTTCGGTTCAGTTGAGGACTGTTTTGGGGCACAATACAACGTGTGGCAGGCCCCAGCTGGGCATTCTGGACACACTGGCCCAGTCACGCCTCACGCGTGAGGCCTGTGCTATTGGACCCTTGGACAGTGCACCAAGCCGCCAGGCCAGGATTCCAGGCAGCGAGGGGGTCTCAGCTGCATGCTAGTTTTCTAGGTCTGCGGAAACACACAGTCACAAACTGGGCAGCCTGAAACAACAGAAGCATATCCTCCCACAGTTCTGAGGCCCAGGAGTCCCAGATCAGGGTGTGGGCAGGGCCGAGCTCCCTCGGAAGGCTCTAGAGGACAGTCCCTTCTTGGCCTCTTCCTGCTTCCAGTGGGTCCAACATTCCTTGACTTGTGGCTGCATCACTTTGGTCCCTGCCTCCTCTTTTCCGCGTGGCCTCCCTTTGCCTCTAAGACACATGAGAAGGCACTTGGGGCCACCCTGGATAACCCCAGGTGATCTCATCTCAAAATCCTTAAATTAAGCACACCTGTTACCATATAAGGTAATATTCACTCTTTTGCCATATAAAGTAACACTCACAGGTTCCAGGATGTGGACATAATCTTTTGGGGATTCACCACTCGACTCATGAAAGCCAGGCAGGCCTAGGGTGGGGTGTTGGGAGAGGCTGTCTCTTTCTCCAAAAATGTGGGGTTGCCGGGGAGACCCTCATGAAAGGTATTGGAGGGGGCAGGTTCAGAGCAGGCAGGCTTATCTCAGGGAGGTTGGGACAGGGGCCCCAGGACTAACCTGAACAGGAAGCCACCACAGACGGTGTGGGGAGGGAAGGAGGGCAGGGGTCACCCTGCCCTTCTGTCCTTGGTGACAGGGGTTGCAGCCTGTGTGTGTGTATAGGACGCCCGTGACCACAGCCCTCAGTCCCCCTTCAACTAGCTCTCTAGAGAAAACTTAGAACGTGCAAATCTGATCATGTTACACTCCCAAGACTCACAAACACTATCTTCACCTCTGGTCACCTTCACATCCTTCCAGAGCTGGCCCCTGTGTACCTGTTCAGCCTCCCCTCTCCCCGGGCCCATGGCCTTCTCCTGCAGCTCCCAAACCAGGCCGACCTCCTGTCCTCCTCCGGTCACTGCCCATGCTGTGCCCTCCACCAGGCCCACTCCTCACAGATCTCACCCCCACCCATGGGTCACAATGGCTCCTGACTCTGTAAAATGTCACTTCATCCATGACTGAAATTCAGTAATTATTTGTGAACTTACCTGTCAAATGGCGATTTCCCCCATCAGACTCTAAGTCCCACAAGAGGAGAGATCACGCCTGTTGTGTTAACCGCTGCGTCCTCAGCACCAAGCGTAGGATGTGACACGTAGTAAGTGCACAATGCACAGCTGTTGAGTAAATGAAATGAAATTCGAGCCCAACTGCCCAAGCCCCCTCTTTTTCAGTATTTCAGAAAAGGAGGGGCGTTCATTCAATTCCTTATTTGGTCATTCGATCATGGATTCACTCAACAAACATTCAAGAGTGCTCCTTCTGGTATCTGGAGACACACACTTCGTATTTTTGAAAACTCACAGAAGGTGGAGGGGACCAGACATAGGAATGACAGCCGCTAGAAATATGGAGAAGGTGAGGAGCCTGGATGGGGGGCAGTCTCACAGAGGAGTGAGTTGTCCGTGGACAGGCAGCAGGGGCAGGGAGCAGGCAGGCCTCTCGGGAGACATTACAGCAGGGGCAAGGTCACGGAGCTGTGAAGACACCACCCCTGGCCTGGGAGGCTGGAGCTGGGAGGAACAGGTGGAGGGAAAGACCAGGGTTTTCTTGTAGAAAATGGGACGTTGTTGAAAGCGTAGGCAGGGTACTGACTGATTCTCCGCCTACCTGGCTGATAGGTGGAGGATGAGCTGTCATCCCACCAGGCAAGAAGCAGCATGGGGATTATTTTGCAGGTAAATTCAACAGTAAATGCAGAGAGGAGAGTGATCCAGGATCCAGCTTGGGGACAGGGCGGTTGACCGTGCCATTCACGGAAGAAGGAGAACGGGGTTCTGATGAAGTCACTTTGGGAGCTGTGGCATTTGCATTGTCTGTGGGACCTTTGAGTGGACTACCCGAGAGATGGTTGGCTGTTTCCATTTGTATTGGTTTCTCTCCATTCCCCACGCTCAGATCTGCTTGTCACCTTTCTCTGCACTGTTCTGTGTACCTGGAGGCTACCATCTATGGCCTGCCTCACCTGGTCTCCGTGCCCTCTGGCACTGTAGGAGGTGCTCCTTCCCTGCCTGGCCGGCCATGGTTTGGGCAGTGTCTGCGTTCCTTCTGTGAGTCACCTCCTGTCCCAGAGCTGTTGACTTCCCGAACCATCTCCCCTCCCTCGTCCCTACAGGCTGTGGTGATGGTTTCCCATTGCTGCTAGAATCTGGGAGCATTGGCATCCCTTGCTGGCTCCCTTGATCCTGCCCAGACCTCCGTAAAGAGCTGCTTCCTTAATGCTCCTTCGTCAAGCCTCTGAGGATAACATCTGTTTCCTGCAGGATCCTGACTGATGCATCCTTATAGGGGCATCGGTTTCTGGGTTCTTTATTCTATTTCACTGGCCTAATCGTGTCATCTCGTGCCAGTACCTCTCCGACTTCATGACCGTAACGTATCCTAGATCCTGATATAGGACAGGGTGACCCCTCTATCTCCCCTCTTACAGAATTGTCTTGTTTTTTTCTTGGCCATTCTTCTTCCACATGAGCTTTAGAAATAGTTTGTCAAGTTTTACTGAAAAATCCTGTTGGGGTTTTTACTGGAATCGCTAATATAATTTATAAGTGATATCCTAGATCCTGATATAGGACAGGGTGACCCCTCTATCTCCCCTCTTACAGAATTGTCTTGTTTTTTTCTTGGCCATTCTTCTTCCACATGAGCTTTAGAAATAGTTTGTCAAGTTTTACTGAAAAATCCTGTTGGGGTTTTTACTGGAATCGCTAATATAATTTATAAGTGAATTTGCAGGAGAACTCACATCTTTTAAAGTTGAGTCTTCCCAAACACAAACAAGATATATCTGGAATTCTTACTTCAATCAAAATCTTCCCCACACTCTAGAAAACAGAAAGGAGTGGATTGAAGACATGAGTTTACCTCTGCTTCCTATCTGTAGAGTGTTCTGGTCAGCTAGGTGGTTGGTGGTGTGTTTTTTGGTTTCGGGGGTTATTTTAGGTTATTTGTCTACGAGGTCAGAGAGAACAGAGAAAAGATAACAGCAGCAAAGTGTAGGAACCTGTAAAGCATCTGTGGGAGAAGCCACTGACTTGGCAGACCTGAGTGACCTGAATCCCCACAGACATGCAATGGGAAAGCAGAAAGCAGCTCAGCTTCTTACATGGCAAAACTGCCAAAGACTCAGGGATTGGGCACAAGAGATATATCCAGAAATGCAGGTGGGGAAGGGACTGAGAACAGGAGGAATGTTTGAAAGTCTGTAGGAAGCAGTTAGACCCCCAGATTCTCTCTCCCACCTCAGTAGGATATTTGAGGTTTATTTTTTGGAGAGAAAAAAAGCAGAGGGTCTCTGGACGGGAGGGGACCAGCCACATAAAAGATAGAGGTTATGTATGGCATGAAGGATCATGAAGGATCAGGAGAATGTTACATATGTGCATTTATAACCCTCTTGGCCCAGAATATTGGCAGCCAGTCCAATACCCTCTAAAGACATCAAGAGACTCTACCCCAAGGAATCTGAGCAGACCAAGGGGAAAGATCTAAAGATACTGACCAAGGAACTGACCTAGTCAGACCCCTCTATGAAGTCCAGAGTCAGGCTGGACTCAATTACACAGAGCTTCCAATCAGAGTTTAGTACCCCTCTATTAAATAGGGCAGACAGCCAAAGATCATCAGCCATATGAAGAAAGCCTCTACCAGGAAAGACAAGACAAAATAAAATGGAAAAAATAACGTAACTGAAAAGAAACACACTGGGCAGGGAGATGAAATCTTTTTTGAAAGTCTATCATTCATATCTTCAGAGGGATAAGGAGAAGGTACTGCATCTATGCAATAAGAAAAGACATGAAATGTAATAATTAGAAAATCAAAAATATGAATTCAAATTATTATAACAAAAATTAGAAACTTAATAGAGACATGGAATGAAAAAGATGAAGATATCTCCCCCCAAAAGACTACAGAAACACAACACAAAGAAACAGAAGAGAGGATATGAATTTTAGAAATTATGAGACTCTTAAATTATTTAGAACTTTAGAAGCCTCAACAGAAAGATAGAACAGTGAAAAGGGAGGGGGAAAAAATAATCAAAGAAATAATTCTTGAAAACTAGCCAGGATCGATCACCATAAAAGTCCAAGTCTTAGGATTAATGGAATGTCCAGAACAATGGGTGAAAATAGAACCACACAAAGGCGTGTAATTGTGGAATTTTAGGACACTTGGGACAAAGCATATCTTCAAAGCTTTCAGAGAGAAAAAAAAATAAGCTATTTTCAGAGATTAAGAATCAGAATGTCTTCAGACTTATCAGTAGCAGCACAAAAAGCAAGAAAACAATGGAGAAATACCTTTGAAGAGGAAAAATTATTTTAACTATGATTTCTATGCCCAGCCAAACTACCCGTGAAGTATGACTAAAGACGTCATCAAATGCTCATCAATAAATCTACCTCGCATGCATCCTTTCTCGGGAAGCTACTGGAAGATGTGCTCCATCAAAACAAGGAAATAGATTTTTTTAAAAAAAAGAAAAAAAAAAAGGAAATAAACCGAGAAAGAGAAAGGATCCAGAAAACAGAGCCTCCGGTGTAAGAGGGGGCAAAGAGAACCCCAGGATATCAGTGTAGAAAGACCACAGGTTAATAGCTGAGTAGCAAACCTGGAGAGCAACCAGTCTAGACTGGAGCAGGTTAGGGTATTCCAGGAGAGAGGACTCTATAAAGAAATAGTTGCCACTGAATTTCATAATAGGAGATTTGGACAACTAGTGGAGAGTTTGGGAATAACTCTGTGGTAAGCACACAGAAAATTATGCAAATGAAAAGCTAAACAAACTATAACTCCAGGGAAAACAAAAGGCTATGCAAGCAAGGAAATGTGATCAGAGCATACTATATGACCAGCTGGGAAAGCATTTACCCAGTTGAAAAAAGGAAATGCTAACAGCTCATCTAACCAAAATAACTACTATCCTAGGAGGATAGAAATGGTACATGGTTAAGGAGAAGCCAGGTAAAAGGAGCTAAATCCTCTTTCATATGGAAAGTCAATAGATAATATCTAAAACTGAAAAATCACAATGAATTTGGTAAACATATTATTTAGAGAAGTGGAGCAAATACTAAAAGAAACAGTTAGAGGTGTTGAAGATGGTTTTCTCTGAGGAGTGGGAAGGAGTACCTTATAGAAGTATTTGACTGTTTAAATCACGAGCATGCATAACTTTGAGGGAATAATAAAAAAAAATTTTAATTAAAAGACAAAGCAGATTTCTTTGGCCAAAGTGATGGAGGACAGAGTCCCTCTCCCCCCATTCAGCCTCCTCCCTGGTACCTCCCTCCTTGAGGGTACGCTGAGACACTGACCCCGAGGGGTTTCAACAAACACTATTTAAAAACTAATGTCCAACATGCTGAAGCATGGGTAGGGGAAGCTCAGGCTCTGGGACAGGCAGTGAGGGTATGACTTTGTACCTCATCTACTGTGCTAACACATTACTTCCCTGATGTCATGACAGCTCAGAAGGGTTGATAGGAAGGATACTGAGGAAGATGCCTATGAAATAAGAAATCCTTATCTATCAGAGCCAAGAGACGCCTTAGAAATCATACACCCTCCCCAAATAGACAGTTCCCCTAAAGAACAGGTTGGCCTGAGGACATTTTCTGGTCTTGAGTGAGCTTTGCCCAAAGGGAGGCAGCAAGAATTGTTGGAGAGTCATTACTCTTAGAATAACCCTCAACTAATGAGAGATGGGAGTTGGTGGATACACTCCCCAGCTCCCTGGCCCTTGGGGGAGCAGTTCTGTGCAGGTTCCACACACTTCCTCAGAGGGGTCCCAGGGGGGTAGAGCTCCAGGTAGAGCAGCAAGCTGCTGCTCCTGCACCCTGCATGGGCTACCTTCCCTTCCCTGTGCCACTTACCCCCTCCTTCACCCCTGCTTCCTGGGATCATTTCCCAAATAAACTGCTTACACTTATTCCTTAGGTTCAAGGTTTGTCTTTGGAGGAACCCAAACTAAGACAATGATCTCACCCTGTCCTTTTACATATAAGGAAAAACGACCCAGAGAGGGAAAAAGAACTTGTCTGATTTCACACAGCAAATTATTTGCAGAGCCTGGCATCATGGAAAGAGCATCAGGCCACAAGTCGGGTGGTGTAGATTTTGGCATTAGCTGTGTGGCCTAGGGCAAGTTCCTGCCCCTCTCTGAGCTTCGGCCTGTAGCCTCACTGGCCAGGACTTTCTCCTTACCCCAGGCAGCCCCTCTTCCTACAATGCTGCCACTTATGTGCAGATGCTCAGAGCATCCTATTTAAAGTCAAGAAAATGCACACACACAGTGAGGAGGAAGCCACAGCCCTGGATGGTAGCTAATTCTTTAATTTCCTTGAGGGATGCAGAAATTCCTGGGATACTAGATCGGTGGCATATGAAATGCCTCACCATTTCCCAACCACATAATGACACACACCCCCTTCCTTTTGCCTGGGTCAGCAAATTTGCTGGCCAGCACACCCTTGCAAACGGGGTCATTATGATTGAAGGAGAGAGAAAGGGATGGAGATGGTGGGGGGTGGACATTAAGACCAAATCATTTTTTAAAAATTACAGCCCTATCCAGGCTCCTCCTGGGGCCCAGCCTCCGCAGAGAAAGCAGCAGGGATTGGGGGATGGGTGGGGGTGGGGATTGAGACTGGCAGCTTCTAGCAAAGGCTTCAGGAATTCCAACAGATGAGGTTCAAATCCCGACTCCACCACTTCCTAGCTCTGCAAACTCAGGTGGGTCCCTTTTCTTGTCGGAGCCTCAGTTTCCTCAGGAAAATGGGAGGTGGGGAGAATAACAGTACCCACCACACACACACACACACACACACACACACACACACACACACACACACCATTTGTTGGGAGAATGAACCGAGGCCATAGGTGCCATGCTGCCCTGGAAGCCCTGTCGTGAATCCTGGCCTCATCGTTTGCTGTCCAGGTGATTTTGAGCACATTTATTCCTTTCTCTGAGGCTCTGTTTCCTCAGCTGGAACATGAGACTAACTAATGATAAAATAGACTGTCTGGGTTCAAATCCTGGCTCCATCCGTCCTGAGCCAAACTTGGGTAGGTCAGTTAACCTCTCTGAGACTCAGTCTCCTTGTCTGTTAAGTGATTGGATTCTTGTGAGAATTGAGTTCATTTACCTAAAGCTCTTGGAAGAGTCCTTGGCATGTGGGGTGTGCTAGTTTATGATTATTGTTATGATTATTAGTATTGCGTTTGCGGGGAGAAAGCACTGAGAGAAAATGGGGGGCGGGGGGGCTCCCTAAGCAGGAAAGGAAGGAGCCCTGAGCCTGCGTCTGCCGCGTGTGGCCCTGGGGGTCGGGGCAGGGTGGGCCGGGGACACCCTTCCTTGCTGCCCTCCCTCCCCACCCCGCCCCGCTGAGGAGTGCCCACGTCCGGCAGGGTTTGTGGTCACACCAAGCCTGTCCCTCAGCAGGTCTAAGCCCCTGGCAGCGCTCTTTGATGCTAAAAATAGATTATTCCACTGAAAAACCCAGAGAGAGCTCGTTTTAGGAGCCCAAAGGGGCTACAGCTTGGGGTTTTCTTGCTTCCTCTGAGGGGCCTGGGACTCTGAGGGAGGAAGCATGTCAGGAGCCAGCCTTTCCAGGTCTCAAAGCAGCACGGGAGAGGCCTCTGAGCTGACCGGCGGCTCGGGAGGGATGCACTCTGGCCGGGGTGACCAGTCCTGCAGCCTGGGACTCGGGTTCGGGTGGCCCTCGACTGGGATCGGCCTTCCCAACCCAGGAGAGTCAGCGTTGCTAGAAGCAGGGCCTCGGTGGGACTGGGTGGGAGGGCAGGAAGCTGCTGGGGGCACCAAGGACCCTGGGAAAGTGGTGAGTCAGCCACACGCCCCCTCCTACCACCAGCTCTGCCCTCCATACACGACACCCTCACCCCTTACACGCTGCCGCCCGAGCTCTCAGACGGTCAGCCACAAAACAGCAACAGAGGAAGAGCTTACCCCAGCCAACTGCCTACCTGTGTTCTTCCCAGGGCTTCCCTGCTCACCTGCCCACCCTGGGAGAAGAGAGGGGCTTTTGATCTTCCCCATCTTACAGGTGAGGGCAGCGAGCTGGGGACAGGACCGGCTGACATCGCAAGGCCAGGAAGAGCCGAAGCTGCGACCTGAGGGCGCTCTCCCGACTCCAAGGCCCCAGCATGTCAGCCTCCCTAGAGGGGACTTGCGGGAGAAAAGGGAAGTCAAGGGGTACCCTGGGGATGGCTGGGTGTGGCGACAGCAGACCTGCAGTTGACTCCCTCTTTACCACAGCTGCGACTGCACGTGAGGCCCTTTGCCTCTGCGAGCCTCAGTTTCCCCAGCTGTAAAAATGGAGAGAACCATCTCTGCTCTGTCTGCCTGGGATGTTTGTGTGCAGGTGGTAGAGGGATGGGGGAGCGTGTGGATCATTATGTTAAGCAGCGGGGAAACTCTGGCCAGAGAGAGAGGCAGCAAGTCCATTTGGGGGGCAGCTGGGTAGAACCCAGCCTGTGTTCTTCCCCTTCAGGGGGCTCTGTTTACTCCTCCACCAGCTTCTATCTGCCTTTTTGACAAAGGGCTTATGGCTGAGATGTATCCAAACCCAAACGTGTACTGATGGTGGAATTGCAGGCAGGAAGAAAGACCGTGAGTGGAGCTATCAGGGTCCCTGATAAAGCAGATGCTGAGAGTAAAGATTGTTGCAAGATTGCCCTCAATGCCACCAAGCCTATGGCAGCTACACAGAGATGGCAGCGTGGGGTCCAGCAAAGGGAGGGCCTGGAGAAGGGGGCTGGGGCAGGAAGGTGGAGGAAAGGGAGGGGTTTGGTTCTGAAGGGGGCACCGTGAGCAGTTTTTTGAAACAAACAGCAGGAAAGAGAGAAGCGGGGGACAGGGAGGGGAGAAGCCCAGAAAGCAGGCGGAGGGCAGGCTGGGTTTGATCGTGCTTCCTCCATCCACAAACAGGGTGCCCTTGGGCAGGTCTCCTCACCTCTCTGACTGCCCCTGGAAATGGCAGACCAGTATGCATGGTTGGCTGTCCTGAGAACCCACCATTGGAGACCCTGTGCATACAGCTCTTGGCATGTGCATCCCACCTGGTACCTTCTTAGGTAATGATCCTCGGCTTGGCCTGTGTATCCTGGCCCCTGGGTGGGCTGCGTGCTTGCAGGCCTCATCCTCTGCCCTGAGCTCCCGATAGGGCAGGGGGTGGATCTGGCTGGGGGGATAAGGGGAGATGGGAGAAGAGACATCTTATCTTGATGTCTCTGTGCTGAGCTCCGAAGGTAGAGCCCCACCCCACCCCGCCTCCCTGCCCCATCCCCCCCGGGCAGCTTGCAGTAGATATCAAATATCATTCCAGTACCTTCCTTGGACCCAGTGCTGTGATTGGCTGGTTGAAAGCCAGGATTTGCACTCTAAGACCGGTCCCCACCTCAAGTCTGCTGCCTGTTTTGTCCAAGCTGGCTGTGCTGACTCCAAGAAGCTAAAACTCGGGATTAATTCCTGTGATTAGTCTTTTCCTCATCAGAAAAGTGAAGAGAGCCACACCTATCCCGCAGGTTGTTGGGAGGGTCCAGTGGGCTCAGGGGTGTGCCATCTTTGAAAACTGTAAAGTTCATCGACAGGCCCGGCAGCCAATGCTCATAATTCCCCAATCACAGTCACCCAAGGTTGTAGTGAAAATATCAGCTCTGCACACAGGTTAAGAAAATGGATTTCATCACCCTTCACAGTAGGTGTTTTCTTAACTGACCCCAATGTAGATGGCCCATGGGGTTCACTGGTACTTCTGGTGTATTATGCCAGTGGATGCCCTTGGCCAGCAGATCCCTCGCTGGCATCCACACTTTCTGGTCCCACCAGCCCACTGAGCTGTCAACTTGCCAAACATCTGTTGGGTTTGTTCCCAAACCCGTTCGTTCCAGCTGGGTTTCCATGGTTACAGAACTCCATTGAATACCATGCCAGTGTTGGGCCACTTTGCCCTCAGACCCATCTACTCCCTCCCCTCTTTGGCTCTATAATGCAGAGGTCTGATTCCACTACGTCAGCTGGCTCCAGCTCCAGTCGACCGATGGGAGGCACTAGAAGGAGATGGAAGGATGGCAGGAAGAGAGAAGTTGCTTTATTCTTTGTCTCAGGGGCCCTCCATGGCAGCTGAGTCTCCTCTGTGGCTCCAGCAAATGCAACACTGGCCCATCATGCTCCTGCTTCCACTGGGGACCCTAGCGACACCACTCCTCCTTGTGTCCCTCTTGCCAAATGGTGGCAGTGGCTTCCCGCTGTGGCTACTCTTGGGGCTCCTCCCCACCTCTGTTTGGCTTCTCAGCTCTTCCATCACCTGGGTTGCCAATAATCCCTGAACTAACTTCCTTCCCTCGGCTTCCATCACTCAAAGTGGCTTCTGTTTTCCTAATTGGACCCTCACTGGTGGCGATGTGATGTTGTTCATGGTATGATGCAAAACGGGGTTGTCTGTCTCTATGAAAACTTTCCAAGGTTGAACACCTTGGAAAGACTCGGTGAAGGCAAGCTGCTAAAAAATAAACTGAATTAGGTATGGGTGAAACGTAAAAGATTGGGTGAAAGAGTCAGGTCTAGATGCTACGGGGTGCTAATTTCTTTGTAAGCATCTTTACATTTGCATTCCACTTTAAAGAGGACAAATCTGGAAATTGTAGGAGATGCCTTCTGGGTTGGTTTGAGACAGAAGAACAAGAGGGAGACCATTTATAAGTTTAAAGGTAAAATAAAGGAACATTACTATTTTTTTAATGATTTCCTTCTTCAACCAAAATTTTGGATTAACCTGATCTAATGATTCAGAGGCTTCTAAGGTATCGGATTGTTTTTTTTTCCAGTGGAGAACAAGAGGACACCTGACTGCCCACAGCATGCCGAGAGGGTGCACGGTCAGAAGTGGCAGGAAAGGGAATCTCAGGAACTGGGCACCTACAATGTGCCAAGCACACCCACAGTATTTGTTTTCATTTAATCCTCTTTGCAATTTTGAGAAGTGGGTCCTGCTATTGGCCCCATCTCACAGGCGAGGAAGCAGGCTCAGAAGAAAAAAGCCTTTTGCCCACAATCTCACAGCTCATAGGAACAAAGTCAGGCTTCGGGAAGGTTCCTTCTGCTTCCCCAGGTGGCCTCCAGGAGTTCGAGCAAAGTCTGGTACATGCCTCTGAAGAGGCACGTGGAGATTATAAGCCTCTTGAGGGAAAAACCAAACTCATCACCCAGTAAGCATTTGCCACATGGTCCCAGGAAGGCAGTAAACCACCTGCTGCACATAAGTGCCCCTGGGCCCCCTTCCTGGGCCTGAACTCAGCTTCCCAGGGAGGGGGAGTCCCTCAGAGTGACCAAATCATAGGTGTTATGGGGGGCCCACTCTTAGGTGTGGAAAAAACAGCCAAGTGCGTAGGGTGGTACGTTAGAAACTAGAGGTGGTGTCGGCAGAGTGGAAACAACTCCTGGGCTGGGAAGCAGGGGGCCCGGGTTCCACTGACTCATGGGTGAGGTAGGGTGAGTCTCTGCCCCTTTGGGGGCCTCAGTTTCCACTTCTGTTAAAGGGGGTCTTTCCAGTTGTGTTCATCTCTGGTCTATTTCACAGCATGGCGGACTCCAAAACGCTCCAAATTTAGTCAGGAGGCCAAGGCACCTCGGCAGGCTCTACTTGTGCCGCTGACCGCCCCCCCTCCCCCCCCACCCCCCGCCCTGGCCCTACTCGGACCAGGCCAGCTGATGAGTTCCCAGCAGGGGCAGTCTATCCTCCTATGTGACTGTGATGGTTCTTTTCCTGCACTTACTCAACAGAGCCCAAATTACATCACCGAGCCTCAGACAAGGAAACCAACCTTCATGGTGCCCTCACCCAGTTGCCTGTCTCGTCAAGAAATGGGTTGTCCCCATTCTACAGGAAAGGAAACTGAGGCCCAGAGAAGGCAAGTGACTTGGCCCATAGTCTTGCATCTGGGATCCAGCAGAGCTGGACTGGAACTTGAATCTGACTCCAGAGCCCTGTGGATTTCATTGTAAACCTGCTTCCTCTCTGGACAAATTAGAACCTCCACCCCATCCCCTGCCCCCACCAACTTGCCAGTCAGGAAGAGGAGACTGAGCCTTCTTGAGGATCCAGATGAGGCACAGACAACAAATTTCCTAGGACCTCCCGCTCCCAGGTGACCCAGTGAGGCTTGGGGCAGAAGCAAGTCCCCCTGGGACCTTGGACGAGCCCCTCCTCCCCCGGATGCCCCTTCCGCTCCGTGTTAGCTTACAAAGACGACCGTGAGTCCGGGGCTGGTGCCAGGGCCTGGCCCCAAGCTTGGGCTCCCTGGGAAAGGCCAGGTGGTGGTGCCCAGTCTGCAGAGGACTCTTGGAAACTTTGGGATTTAGCTTAGAGGATGCTGCAGAGCAATGTGGTGTCATGGCTGAGGCCCAGGCTGCTGAGCCAGAGGCTGACATTCTAATTCCACTCAGAATACTGTGTGGCCTTGCACAAGCTGACTTCAGTATTCTGGGCCTCAGTGATCTGGCCCATGAAATGGGAGAGTAGAACTTACGAGGGAAATGGTAAAACCGCCACCCTCCCCCACAACGCCTGACCTGGCTTCTGGGAACATGGAGGTGTGGCGTTGAATCATCCTCCATGTCTTTCCTACTTTGGAGTCTCCCTGGGAATGGAAGCATTCAGAAAGGGGCTGACAAAGGGCACGGGGAGCTGGGCGTGGGGGGAGCGGGGAGCGGGAGAGCAAGAGGAAAGACCCAGAAGCAGGAAAGCCCGGGCACATTAGGCTGGAACAGAGAACCCTACGGAGATGCACAGGTGGGCAAAATGAGCAAAGGGCCTTGAATGACTGGCGCAGGGCTCAGAACCCGAGCTCTGCACAGGGCCCCTTGGCAAGGCCATGCCACCAGCTTTCCCTAGGAGGGCCTTTCTGAAGGCAGACAGGCCTCGGCGTGAGCGCCGGTGGCACCCCTTCATGTGTTTCCCTTTGTACTTAATCCTAACTCCCCTAAAATCCCCCTGAAGTGCTACCCAGCAACACTTGTGGACGCCTCTCCCCTGCTGCAGTGGCGGACGATGACAGCGTGAGAGCCACATGCAGCCCGGGGTGGGGGGCCTGGAGGGGATCCGGGCTCCCGGCGCCCAGTGCGGGGCCTGCAGGGCTCCCGGCTGCCCGGGGCCAACACTGGCCTTAATTAAAAAGAGGTCCCCCACAGGACCCAAACCGCACCCCCCCACGCCACTCCCTCCCCAGCCGCTTCCAGTTCTGCTTCTGGGCCGCGTGCTGAGACCAGCTCCACAAATAAAAGCCATCCCTTTTGGTTCTCTCTTTCTCTTTCTTTCTTCTTCTTCTTTTTTTTTTTTTCTAAAAAGAGAGAGAGGCAGCCACAAGATCTTCTAAGAGGCTGTGACATCACAGCTCAGGTGACCGTCACCCAGCCAATGGGCCAAGGCCGCGAGCTGACTTCTTGCATCCTGTGAGCTGAGGTCGGGTTGACACCGTGAAGGCCTGGTCCCTCAACCACAGAACCACAAGGCCAGGCCCTCAGCCGCCTTCAAGGCCCTGCGCCGGAGCTGGTTGGCTCCCGGTCCCCCCACCCCCAGGCCGCCCTCGCACCCACTGAGCTGAGCTCTGCCGGGGGCGAGCCTCATTCATTCATTCCCGTGGCGCTTGATACTGGGCTGGCTCTGCTCTCACTGCCCTGCGACTCCTGCCCTGGCTGCCGAAGGCCCCTTCCCGCCATCTAATGATACACTCTGCATACGCTTCTGTTGAAAATTTGTGGCGAGACATTCCTGTGGGACCTGGAATCCAAATTCTTGGGTACAAACAGAAACTTACTTTCCTTGGGGATTTTTTTTCTCTCTCGCTCACACACACACTCTCGCGTTCTTTGCTTTTTTCTTTTTCATAGCAGTAGGGGGAAAAAAGGGACAAAACGAAAAAAACAAACAAAAAGCAGCAGCCCCCCCACCTTATTTTCAAAAGTAGCTAGGAAAAAATAAAACAACAGCCAACCAAGTCAATCCCAACCCAACCCCCTGAAGGGTTGAAACCTCGCCTTCCTCAGAGCGGGGCATGGCATCGAACAGCATCTTCGATTCCTTCCCGACCTACTCTCCGACCTTCATCCGCGGTGAGTAATGATCCCCCTTTCGGGTGGGGACCTGTGGCCAGGCCCCGGACCGCGACCCTCCACCGCCAGCCCTGGCTGCTTTCAAGTGCCCGGGCTGACTACCTAAATCCGCTGGCTTCTGAAAGCCTGAGGTGGGAAGAGGGCTTGGTGGCCTCCGTGGTCTCCTGGAGTGGAGCATCCTTGTGGACTTTCACCCTCAGCTGGTGGGGACCGTTCGTGGTGGGTGCAATGGATACCACAAGACCTCAAGACCTCAAAGGCCAGACCTCGGAGGGTCGTGGGGTGGAGAGGACACGGAGGTGTCCCTGTGACTCGAGGCTTCCTGCCTCACCATCAGGGCTCCTGAGCCCAGCTGCCCCAGCCCCTGGCCCACCCAGAGAGTTCAGACCCTCCACCTGTGCTCAGGCAGACACTCAGATACTCCAATCCCCCAGAGCCCAGCCAGCTTCTGACCAGAGCCGTGGAGCAGGCAGGGGGCAAGTCTACACCTTAGGATCTAGAGACCTTCCCGAGGACTTCTCCTGCATTGCATTTTCCGAGTAATCCCTGGGGTGAGGGAGGAAGGGGCTACAGGCTTTTGTTGGAACTCGTGCAGCTCTGCGTGGCCTTGAAACTGGGTCGGAGTTGAGGGAGCAGGCCTCGGGAAGGCTTATGGACTTGGTCCCGGGTAGAAATAAATGTTTCTGGGTGGCTTCGCCTCTATTCGTGGCCTAGAGAAACCCGGAGGTCGGAGTTATGTGCCTCAAAAAGGATAGGGTCCTGGGATCCCCCACTTGAAACCTCTGATTGAGGCTAGAACTCGGGGGGAGACTGTTCCTGCCTCTGTCTGGTCCCCCTGCTGCCTTCCTCCCGCTAGCAGGAGCCCAGAGGGGGCTGTGGCACCTGAGATTGGAGGTCAAGAGGCCCTGAGTCTGAGTCCCAGCTCAGTGGCGACCTTGCTGAGCGGCCTTAGACAAGTTACTTAACCTCTCTGTGCCCCAAATGGAGGCCCCTCTGGCTGTGACATTCTGATTGCCTGAGGCTGGGAACGGACTGTGTATGAGGGCAGTGCCTCTGGGTTATACACGGGGATGAGTTCTCCTCCAGGATAGAAGGACTGAGTGGCGTCCAGAGCTCCAGGGTCTGGGGGCCTGGCGCTGCCTTTTCTCAGCTGAGGTGATCGGCTGAGACACAGAAGTCGGTCTGACTGTCCATCTGCCCTTCTGTCCATCTGCCTGGCCTGCTGTGGGCTAACAGAGTGACTCTGAGCCAGTCCTTGGGCAGCCAGCTCTGGGCAGGGACTGAGGCACACTTGGGTGCCTATGGCCCAGAGGTTTCTGCGAGGGCTTGTCTGAGGGCTGGACCCATTCCTTCTGCCTGGAGAGAAGCTGAGGCAGGCTGTGTGGCCGCATGTGGGGGCTGAGTGGGGAGAGGCAGGGGCGCTCCCGTCAGACCTGCTTGTGGCTGGTGACCAGCAGCAGCCTGAGGTCTGGGAGCCGAGCGCCATGGGCTCCTTCCTTCAAGCGGCTCCTATTATAACGCTGTTCCCTTTGTAGTCCTTGGAGCTAATTAAAGGCAGTTCTGTGGCAAGAAAATAAGAGTTTATAAAAACCATTTGCTGGGTCTTTGTAATCTGTATTTCTCCCTCCGTGAGCAAGATGGAGAAATGTCGAGTTTAAAACAAAGGAAACTTGGGAGACAGGACTAAAGGGCCACCCACCTAGGATGGGCTCCTGATGCCATGGGGCCCGAGAGATGGTAAACGGTGACACAGAAGGAGAGGAAAAGGAGAGCTGGTGGCTTTGGGCCGACTGTGTGCACAGAGCGGGCTGTTCCCTGGTGGACAGGGATGCAGATGCGTCTTGTAAGCCAGGGTCCGGGGGAGGCCTCAGGGTCTGGCGTCTGAGGCTTTCCCTGCAGCTCCGTGTTCTATCCCCATTGTCTGGGCCCCTGTCTCCTGCCCAGCTCTGTCCCCCACATTCTGCTCACTTTGGGGGAATCTGTCTTCCAAATTCTGTCTCTGGAGGCTCACAGGGCTGCAGCTGCCAATTCTGTCCCCAAAGCGATCCAGCCTCTTGGTCCTGCAGTGCTCGACTACATGCTGTCCCATGTAGGGTCCTTAACCTGCCCTGAACCACAGACCTTTCTGGAGTCTCAGGAAGCCTACAGACTCCTCAGAATCGAATTTTTAAACACATAAAACAAAATACAAAGAACTATGAAAAAACCCCAAATCTATAGAAATACAGTTATCAAACTATAAAAAAGTTAGATAACTTTTTTATCAACTGTGACTCCGTGACCATGGGCCTCTCAGTGGAGATAGTAACGGCCATAATGCAGCAGGAATGGGCATACATGGTATTTCAAGAGAATCCGTGACAGCCCTGATGAGATTGGAGGATATCTGTGATTTCCACGGGTGACAAAATCACTGTGGCAAAAGATGCTAAATTTTAGTTAGAGGTCAGTGAAAGGAAAGCTGTCACATGTTTCCCGCCTGAGTTCACGGACGCCCCTGAATGCAGGCTTACGGTCCCAGCTCCTCAGCAGGAGACAGTGGAGCCAGCGGGTCTCACGACATCGCTGCCCCTCGAGAGCTTTTACGGTTGGGTTCCCGATTCCAGAACTGCTCTCAGTTCCCTGTGACAAAGAGGTTTGGGGAGAGCATGAGAGGGCATGAAGAGGCATTTGATTCCCACAGGAAGTAGAGGGTGAGGAAGAGACATGAAGAGGGCGATGCCTAACCCACAGAGCTGGTAGACTGATGGCAGAATTCCAGGCACTGAAAGGGCAAAGGGTGCTCCTGGGGTGCCCTGTGCCCTGAGCAATTCACCACCTTCTCCCATCTCTTCTCCGGGACTCTCCCAGGTAGGAGAAGGGGTACGAATATTCTCTTGGACAAATGCAGAAGCTGAGGCCTAATGGTACACTGTGTGACTGTGGGCGAGTCCCTTCCGGTCTCTGGGCCTCAGTTTCCCCACCTGACAAATGTGGGCAACGGCCTTGATGCTGCCCAAGGGCCCGTCCACAACCCATGGAGGGCCAGCTCCTTTATTCTGGATCTGCCCCACGAGGCCCTTCTCTGAACCCCCTGGGGGCGTCCCCCTTGCAGCAGGTCCCTCTCATAGCACCCTCAAACTTCACCCCCATGGGCAAAAGCACTCTCCCCAGGACACTGAGGGAAGGCACCCCTCCAGGGAGGGAACTGGAGGAAATGGGTCTAAGCTGCCACACGCAGGAATTGGGAGACTCAGGGAGATAAAGGTTTTCCTTTATTCGGTAATTCCACAAAAGCTTATCAAGGAGTAGATACCGAGATTCAAGCTGGGCTCTGGAATCAGACTCTCCAGGCTCAAGTCCTGACTCCGCCCTTCACTAACTTTGTAGCCCGGGGCGAGCCACTTCACCTCTCTGTGCGTCTGTTTCCCCATCTGTAAAATGGGAATGATGATTACACCAAGTTCATGGGCTCTGGAGAGAATTAAATGAGCAGGGTGCCTGGCATAGAGTAAGTGCTCAATAAATGCCTTCATTTTTTCAATTATCAGGAGCCTGGCCTTGTGCTGGGAGCTCAGGTACAAGGGTGACTAGGTCAGGCTCTCCACCCTTGAAGAGGTCACAGTCTGGTGTGGAAAGAGACGGGTAAACTGAAGATTGCACTGGGTGTGATAAATTTATAAGGCACAAAGAACAGGGGGCTGGGGGATCAGAGAGGGGGCACTGGTCAGCCTGGGGGAGGAGAGGACAGTCCTCCTGGAGCTGGGCCTTGCAGGGTGAGGGGGTGACAGATGGGGAAAGGATGTCCCAGGCAGAGGGAATGGCCTGTGTGGGCAAAGATGCAGAGGCAGGAAAGGATGAGATGACTGAGGGCACCTCCTGGGATGGCTGGGGGCACCATGCGGGGTGAGGTGCTGGAAGGGGACCGGGACGGGCCTGTCTGGCCAGAGTTCTCTGAGCAGCGGTGGGGGCGGCTGCACCGCTGAAGACACCCGGAAGGAATGGGAAGCGGCCTCTCAGGTGTGAGGCAGGCCTCACAGAACGGCTCTGGGCAGGTCTAGCCGGGAGGGTCTGACTCAGAGGTCACCGGATGGCGGGAGAGCTGCCGCGACCAGAGAGGTCACTCGCCGTGTCCTGTGCTCAGCACTGGGCAGTGGCTAAACAACAGGGGACTCTCCCGAGTCCCGGGCACCCCAGGATGGTTGGTCACCCTGGGTAGAGCGCCCTTGGCCGCCTCCCCACCCCCGTGACCCCGGGAGATGAAGGGGCTGACCGCCAGCCACCCACAGCCACTCTGGCGCTTGCCTGGCACCACCTCTGCCGGGGCCCTCTGACGGCGGCTCCTGAGGCCGCCCTGCACACGCCCATCTCCCCAGACCACCCTGCCAGTCCACAGTGCCCCCCAGGCAGGAAGGGCATTCCTGGGAGTCCCCCACTGGCCACAGGGTCTGGGCGGGCATGAGCCGGCCCCACACAGTGGGACTGTGTGTCCAGGCCTCACCCGCGCCCACGACGGCGGCCGGCGGCCCCCAGCGGCCCCACTGGTCACATAGAGAGCCCATTGACGCCTCAGTCTTGAGGTGGCTGCATCAGAGCTGAGGCCCGCTCGGCTACCTGAGAGGGTGGAGGAGCTCAAGGAGGGGAGAGGGGCCAGGGGTCAGATGGCCCTGAGCAACGGGGCCTGCAAACCTGACCTTCTAGAAGCCTCCTAGGGAAGGGAGGCAGAAGCACCCCCTGACCCCAGCCTCGCCTCTGAGCCAGTCCAGACTCCTCCAAAGGCGGGGAACCTGGGCTCTGGGCTCAGGGTTCAGTGGGGCGGCCACAACACCAGCTCCTACTCCCGTCTCCTGGGGATGCCTCATCTGCAGACCCTTCCTCAAATCCGCCAAGCAGGGGCGTCCCCAGCTGGCAGCGGAGGAGTCTCACCCAATCTTCAAGACTGAGCTCAAACACCCCTCTGCCAGGAGTCTTCCCTGGGACTACCTGTGGCCACCAGGGAGCCCTGGCCTCCTGGGAGCTTCCGGGCCCAGGCCGGCCTGGGGGCTCAACCAGTCACTCCCGCCTTGGTGCCCAGTAGCCTGCCTTGCGTGCTGGAAGGGGACGGAGGGAGGTAGGAAGGGAGGGCTTTATCCCTCAGTGGATTCAGAACATGAACCGTCCATCACCCGCCTTGAAACAGCACTTCCTGGAGGGACACAGCTGGGCTGGGAATTGTGGCACTGGGGCTAGGAGAGAGACTTGTCATACCTGGAGACTCCACAAGAAGCAGGAACAGTGAGTGAACCCAGGAGAATGTTGGAGCCGGCAGGCAGAGTGCCTCCGCCTCGGTTTATAGATGGGGAAACTGAGGTCCAAAGAGATGTGTGGTCTTGTGTGAAGTCGAATTCCGTAGCAGGAACACCAACTTTTCTCAGCTACTCGGGGACCGGGCTCGCATACATTTTAAGAGTCAAGCCAGGTTGAAGCTGTTAGATAGCTGGGTGACCCAACGTGTTAATTCACCTCTTTGAGTCTCTTTCCTCCTCTATAAGATGGGACTAGAGTGGTTGCAAGGGAGAATGTGACCCTACCCTGAAGCCCTGCGCACGGCACTGGTCTATAGCAAGTGCTCACTCAGCACGGCCACCTCTTTGAGCCCCTCGGCCCCGCCGCCTCCCCACATTCGTTCACTTGCCACCCGGCACATGTTCCCACGTATCACCCCATTGCTCCATCTCCAGCACGAACCGCCTGGTGTTCTCAGTGCTGGAGAGAGGTAAGCATGGGGGAGACTGTAGCGGGACTGTCAGGCCCCTTGTCAATGGCTCCCAGAGATGGGGATGGAGAAGAGGGCATCCTCTGGGGAAGAGGCCACGTGAAATGCAGTTAGTTACAAGCCCAGGCTGCAGTCGGGCCCCGTCATTTCCTCACTCTGTGGCCTCGGACAAAGCACCTCGCTTCTCTGAACTCAGTTTTCTCATCTGTACAATCGGGAGAACAAACGGTAGCCATCTCAAGATGTGTTGGGTGGGTTAATGAGATCGTGTATATTATGTACTTAATATAGGGCTTGGTGCAGAGGCAAGACGTCCATAATTATGGAAATTATGACTATTTCATGTTCCCGCTCCTCCTGGGCAAAAGAGTCTGACTCTGAACTGGATGGGGAAGGTGAGAAACCTGCCTCTCTCCTCTCAAGACCCAGCCTAACATACATACAATGGAATGTTACTCAGACATAAAAAGAAACGAAATTGAGTTATTTGTAGTGAGGTGGATGGACCTAGAGACTGTCATACAGAGTGAAGTAAGTCAGAAGGAGAAAAACAAATACCGTATGCTAACAC
>NC_041216.1:15473343-15560055 GCF_002837175.3 Physeter macrocephalus
GCAAGAGGGAGGAGATATGAGGATATATGTATATGTATAGCTGATTCACTTTGTTATAAAGCAGAAACTAACACACCATTGTAAAGCAATTATACTCCAATAAAGATGTTTAAAAAAAAAAAAAGACCCAGCCTAAAGGCTGCCCCCTCTGGGGAGCCTTCCCAGGTTCCCCGCTTCTCCCCTCCAGGCCTTGGGAGTGCCCTGCCTCCGCCCTCACTCCCCCCACCCCCTCCTGTCGGGTGGGGTGCTCCTGGGAGCAGGTCGGGCTCAGCGCTTCTTGCTAAGAGGAGGGAGGAGACAGAGGGTGAAAGGACCGATGAATAGATGGACCAACACTGACCTCCAGGGAGGGTTCCAGCTTCTCCCCTCACTTCCCCTTTGCCTTCTGGCTCGTTCTTTGAAACGTTTGCTGGTGGGCGCCTGAGCTCTCACATCCAATTGGTGCAGCCGTGTGAAGGGTTAGGTTCCTCTTTGGGGTTTTCTTTCGCGTCTGGGAAAAGTGTTTTTGGCAAAACGTTCAGACTTACATGTGGGCGGAAAGGGCGGATGCCATAACTTATGATTCGCGGGGGTGACTGAAGTCAGCCCCCCAGAACATCCTTCATTGTGTGACACTGAAAGTGGACACTGGTGGACTGAAATTCCACCACGGCACTCGGCCCCTCTGGGGTGAAGCATTGCCGGCTGGGCTTTTTTTAGAACGCAGGCTCCAGGGCCAGTGAGTTCACTGATCTGCTCACCTTTGTTAAGAGAACAGCGGCTGAGTGTACAGCAAGTAGAAGGTGTTAAGGGAAGGAAAACTTGGGGTGCTCAAATGAAAGGGGGTGAAAAGCAAGGGCATGGGGAGGAGAAGGGCCATCCATTTTGGTCATGCCCCTGCCCCAGACTCAACTCGCCTGGGTGCCCAGTGGCTAAAGGCCAACTCTGCATGGCCCCAAGAAGTGCCCCCACCTTGAGGACTTCCATTCCGTCCTCCCTCACTGAACCCGAGTCCTGGCCCCCGTTACCCCCCCATGGAGGAAGCCCTGCTGAGGCCTCACCCACAGCTCTGGGCTCCCTCATATCTTAGGAAGATGCATCAGGGCCAGCATGGTTGGAGCCCCATGTTAGGGGTGGCAGGGGCTCCTGGCATTGAGCCTGGCTCTCCCCTGTACAGCAGGCATATCCCTTTCCGGGCAGGCAGAGGAAGCCGCCTCTGGGATCAAGGCCACCTTAGAAAAAAGACTGGAAGGACAACACGAAAATGTTGTAGTTAGTGCTACATGATGCAGTGATGGCGGGGAGCCTTTATTTCTAATTCTCTTGGTGATTTTTGTAGGTTTTCCAAACTGCTAAACACTGAACATGTATTACTTGTAAATTTAGGGGAAACTTTTTTTCAAAACAAGGAAGGGGAAGAGGCAGCCCCACACTCCCAGGAGCAGGTGAGCTGGGCCTCCCATCAGCCGGGGCTGCAGCAAGGGGTCGGCCTGCTCCTGCCCAGCCAAGGCCCCACCGGCCGCCCCTCGTCTCTCTTTCTCTTCCCAAATCGCTGTGTCAGTCATCTTCCTCCCCGGCGCTCCCTATCTGGCTGTGGAGCAAGGGTCTGCCCTGGGCTGGGCAGAGCCGTGCATACAGCAGGTGCTTGGGAAATGCTTGTGGCCTGTGTTGTGGTCCCAATCTGAAGACAGTTTTCTCCGGAAAGGGCTGGTTTTCCTGGATTCTCCCATTCGCAGTGCCCAGGACTTGGGGTGTGATGTGGGCCAATTGGTGCTGCTGATCATTCAATGGACATTTACTGAGCACCACCTGCACGCCAAACACTGTCCTGGGCACTGAGGATTCAGGAGCAGACAGAGGTGCCTGACCTCCTGGAGCTGACATCCTCGTGATGTGTGGAAAGTTTGCCTCAGGAAAAATGCCCCAGTGAGAAAGGCCAGCACCCCTTCGGCTTATGCCCTTCCTATCGATGTAGAATCTCAGGCTCCTGGGCCTTCTGTAACTTCCCATTACCCCATAGAACCCTCATCACAGCTCTGTGTGCTGGGCACCACTACCTCCATTGCAGAGATGAATAAGTTCCAGAAGGCTTCCCAGAAAGGGTAGAATCTGAGACAGGTAGATCTGGGAAGGAAGGAACACTGGGGACTCCAAGCAGAATTAATAGCACGGACAAAGGTGTGGAAGAAGGACCACGTAGAGAGGATTGCTTAGAAATGGGAGGGCCTGTGGGTCCTGTGGCGACGTTGAGGGAGAAGAGACTGGAAGGAAGTTGAGCCAGGCCTAGAGGTTGGGCATGGCCTTCAAGGCAGTGGGGGTCCAGGCAGGATCCAAGCTGGGCAGTGATGTGGGGCAGAGCATCCTGTGATGCAGCAGGCCGCTCTCTGAAATAGGCCAGTGTAGACGTGCGCCTTGAGTGCACGTAGTGTGTGAACACAGACCACAGGGGCCCTCCCGCACCTGCTTGCGAGCCCTATTTTTATCACTCTCTAGACACACACCTCAGCAACGAAAGCAAACTTTTTCTCAGGCACGTAGAGTGTGCCATGGATGGGATCGTCTGTCTGACGAGGTCTGACGAGGACAAGGCAGAGCAGCCAAAACGAGACCCGTCCCCGGGAGGACCCGGGACTAGTGCCGGCGACACAATTTGCAGGGCACAGTGCAAAAGGAAAATGCAGAGCCCCTTGGTCAAAAATCATTAAGAATTTCAAGATGGCAACTGCAGAGCATGAAACCAAGCATGGGACTCTTCTAAGCAAGGGAGCCTGTGTGACTGCTTGGCCTTCAGGCCCGTGAAGCCAGCCCTGCCTAAAACAGCCCTAGGCTGGAGGGGCCCTGGCCTGAAAATGAACCTCTGTCTGCCTTTCCTTCTTTTGTGCTTCATTCCTTTGACTTGTGCAGGCCTCCATTCTTCATGAGTCCGCAATTTTAAAAACAATGATAATAAATTAAGCCTTGGGCAAGAGCATACCTTGAAGCTTTTAGAACCAGCAAGAACATTAGGGAAAACATAAATCCACCCGACATCCCCACCCCACCGGCATTTTAGGTTGTAGATCACCTGAAGGACCTAGGAAATTTAAAAATAAACTGTAATCTCAACACCCAGAGAAAACCACTAACATTCAGTGTATTTCTATCTAGACTGTTTTTCCCTGTGTCTGGTTTTTGCCTCTAGAGGGTCTCTTCCCTTTATGGGTGAGGCCATACGGAGACTTATGACATATCCAGGAACTTCACCAAAAATATTAACAATCATTATGCATATATGTCGGGATATGTCTTGGGAGAGTCTGGAGCAATGCTGTCCAATAGAACTTTCTGTGATGATGAAAATGTTCTGTCTCTACTGCCCGATACCGTAGCCACTCACCGCGTGTGAATACTGAGTACTTGAAATGTGCCCACCCAGGTCCACAACGAGTGTGACTGAGAGAATGAATTTTTAATATTATTTTATTTTAATTATTTTAATTTAAATAGCACATGTTGGACCATCCAGATCTAGAAGAGTGTATGCCCAACTGTTAGCCCAGGTTATCTCTTGAGGTGAGGTTATGGAGTTTTTCATTTTCCAACTCAAAATGTTTGAAAAGTTTTATACCCAACCATCACGGATTGCTTTTGTAAGCAGAAGAAAGCTGCTAAAGATTTAAGTTTGTAATATATTCCATGCTATAGGGGGAAAAAAGGCTTTAGATTTTTAAAAGCGTATCACCAGGGAAGATTGATCCTGGCAGAATGAGATCTATTTTTATTTTTCTTGTCAATGTACAGAAGAAAGAATGTGGGGTTTAGAATCAGAAGTTATGGGTTTGCCTCCTGTATCTGCCACTTACTGGCTGTGTGGCCACTTAACCTCGTGAACCTCAGTTTCCTCACCTGAGAGATGGGGATATTGACGCTACTGACCTCGCCAGGATGCTGTGGGGACTGAATCAGACCGTGATGATGAGAACGCAGGGAACCAGCTGCGCAATGGAAGCAAGTTACTGGAGATGATTTCTGTAGAGGTGGAACCATTCGTCTCTGTGAGGGGCGCTGCTCACAGCTCTGCCATTTCCTAGAAACCAGGAAATGAGTGGGGCATCTCCCAACGTGTGTTCAGCAGATGTTATCAGGTGTTGAGCAGAATTAAAGGGGGCTCATAAAAAGGAATGAAAGAATGCCATTTGCAGCGACACGGATAGGCCTAGAGATTGTCATACAGAGTGAAGGAGTCAGAAAGAGAGAGACAAATATCGTATAATATCGCTTATATGTGGAATCTAGAAAAATGGAACAGATGAACTTATTTGCAAAGCAGAAATAGAGTCACAGATGTAGAAAACAAACTTAAGGTTACGAAGGGGGGAAGGGAAGGTGGAATGAATTGGGAGATTGGGATTGACATATACACACTACTATATATAAAATGGATAACTAATGAGAACCTACTGTATAGCACAGAGAACTCTACTCAGTGCTCTGTGGTGTGACCTAAATGGGAAGGGAATCTAAAAAAGAGTGGATATATGTATATGTATAACTGATTCACTTTGCTGCACAGCAGAAACTAACACAACATTGTAAAGTAGCTATACTCCAATAACAATTAATTTGAAATAAAGGGGGCTCTGTGACCAAATAAGATCAGGAATGACTGTATCAAGCAGTGTTCCGCAGAGGGTTTTACTGCAGGACTTTTCAGAGCCTTTGATATGCTAAGGAACACTGGCTTCTTGAAGGAGCTGGTGTGTTGAGAGCCCACTTTGGGAAAAGCTGCTCTAGGGAAAGCTATTAAATCCACCGTAGCTGCAGGCCTGTGGCAGCAGAAAGTGTATGAAACTTGAAAGGGCAATTTGCTGGATCCTAAACGCAAAAGGAAAAGTACAAAATTGGAATTAATAAATGCATAATTATCTAGAAAATATAAATTATGACAATTCAACTCTTAAACAGTCACATCAGCAGTCAACACTTACATGGCTCTTACTGTATGCCAGGCACTAAGTGCTTTACAGATCTTTGCTCACTCGATCCTCACAACCCTACGAAATAAGTGCTATTATTAAGCCTGTTTTATCCATGAGAAAACTGAAGCCCAGAGAGGTTAAACCACCTGCCCAGGATCACCCACCTGAGGTTCAAACCTGCATCCGGAGCCTGTGCACCTCACCGCAGCACATTAGCTCTGAGTTAATTGAGGTTTTCCCAGATAAAGGAACAGCCCTTTGCTTCCACTGGCCTCCTTCCTGGGAAGGGCTGGCGACACTTCCACGAGCCTGGCCAATCAGGATCAGCTCTGCTGCTTTCTTGCTGGGTGAGTCATTACCATTTCTGGGCTTCAGTTTCCTCCTCTGAGAAATGGGCCAGTAATCATTTGAAGACCAAGAGAGGGAGGTTTGTAAAACACAGTGCAAGGTCTACTTAGAAAGCACTTGATGTATGGTGGTCCTCTCCTTCCCCAGTGCACAGTTGGGGAAACTGAGGCATGGAGCAGTGGGAGTGGGGAGGGGCGGTGGGGAGGGGGGAAATTGAGCCAAAGTTGAGCTCAGAGAGCACTCCAAGGAACCAAGCCAAAATCCCATAGCTGGCCCAGTCCACACGTGGCACAAGAAAAGGGCTCCTTTCTCATTTGGCAGGGAGGGTCCCCTGCTATCCCTCTCATAACAGCACTTCGAGCACTTTGGTGGGGGCCTCTCCCTCTGGGCTCCTCTCCCTGGGACGCCCAGCTTTCCCAGGGGTCCCTCCCACCTAGTGTAGGTTCTGTGTGATCCAGCACCACGCCCCAAGCCTACTGCCTGGGCATCCTGCAGCAGTCCTCTGGGATTCCCCTCTTGGGTCCTCCATGTGGAGTGAGGGGCACACACAGACATGCCTCTGCCCCTATTCATGGACCCCCCCTGCTTACCGGGGGGTATATTCCTCTGCCCTGGGTCACCTCTGAAATTGACTCGTGCCAGTACTGGGCTCAGCACTCGATATAATCACTACTAACTCTGACAAACCCAAGCAGTTGGTATTTTTGTCCCCATTTTGCAGAGGAGGAAAGTGAGGCCCAGAGAAGTGAAGTCACTTGCCTAAGTTCCCAAAGTTTGTAGGTGGTGGAGCTGGGGTTCAATCCCAGGCTCTGCTCACCACTGCCACGGTGTCCCCCATGGGCACAGCCTAGTGCACAAAAGGCAGCTCCTGAGTACACGTGCTGGACACACACACCCACGCTCCCCCTGCACCCCTGCATGTCAGAGGCTTTGTTGCTGGGGTGGAAGTTGGGTGACTGACCCTCCCGTCTGAGCTGGGTCCCTCCCTCAGGCAGGGCCAGCTTCGTGAGCTGTAACCCATGGGGTGCTGCAGGGCTCCAAGCTCAGAAGGTCCCCACACTTGCGTTTCATGCTCTGCGGTTGCCTCTCGACATTCTTAATACCTTTATCTTTGGCTAAAAAGGGGCTGCTGGGGGGTGCACACCAGCTCAGACTCCGGGGTGGCCCCATGCTCTGAGTGGAGGCTTGACCTCCGGCCAAGGCAAGAGGGGGAGCTGGGCTTCTCTGCCCCCTGCCCGGGGAAGGCCCCAGGCCAGCACGCAGCCCCCTGCCCCAAGGAGGCTTGGCCCAGAGCGGTGGGCCTGGGGCGGTGTGCGGGCTCCTGATGGCCTCCCTGCCCGAGCAGACAATGGACTGGTGAGCCAGGCACCCGGCCTTGGCTTTTGGACACATCGTGGCCCATGAAAAGCTCGTAAAGGCCCCTGCTGACTCGGGGAGGCGGGACTACAGCTCGTTGGGAGTCAAGCTGTGGTCAGCGTTGGGGCTCAGTCTGTGACCATTTGGGGGCTCCGATTAGGGCCTGTCTTGTTCAAGGCCAAGTCCCCAGTGCTGAGCTAGATCTGACTCCTCGCAGTGCTCAGTAAATACCGCTGGAGGAATGAATGAGTGAACACAGTTTTCCCCGGGGGAGCCGAGCCCTGGACCCAGGGAGGGTCTGCACTTGCAAATTAGCCAGGCCTGGGTTCGAATCTCACTTAGCTCCACCACTCGCTCCCCGAGGGTCATATTTAAGCTCCCTTTCCCTCAGTTTCCTCATCTGCACAAGGGCGAGAACAACAGTTCAGACAATTAACTAAGACAGTATTTCAAGCGCTTAGCTCCGCCCCCGGCCCCAGTGAAATGCTCAGGGTGTGAGAATTAAGACGATTTATATCAAGAGGCTCTAGAGACACCTTCCTCCTCAAAGATGCATGGTATTCCCTCTGGCTCTAAGATTTCAGGCTTCAGCATTTTTTAGGTGTTTTTCTGTATTTGTGCAAGTTTTTTCATTGTTCTCATTCTACTTGTATCACAGGGCCAGGGGTGTGTTATGTGAGCCCCTCAATTAATGTTATTTATTAACAGTGTTGTTTTAAACAGACAATAAAAGGGAGGCAAGTCAGAGTCAGCTCCCCTCAGGCCTTCACTGGGGTCCCAGCTCCTGGAGGCCCCCACAGCACGGGGGCGCTGGGCCCAGCATGCCCCCCTCCCCCACATGCAAACCTCCCCCACATGCAAACCTCCCCCACATATACCCCCTCGTCACATGTGCCCCTCCCCCCGCCCCGTACACCTGCCCTGCGTGCACCCCTCCCCCACGTGCATTCCACCTTCAGGTTAGACCAGCCCCAGCCAAGGGGTTCTGGGTGGGACCTGTGGTTGTGGTAGGGCCTGACACAAGCTGCCCCTGTTCAGCAACCAAAGTCTGGTCCCCCCAGGCCCGTGTGCCCACTGGCCCCCATACTCCTCCCACCCCCACCACGTACGTGTGAACACACACACACTCACAGAGGCAAACACACATCAGCGGCCACACCCACTGTGACAGACACCCATCTTTTCAGGAACCCCTGTCTGTGGGGACCAGGGACACCTGGTGGTGTGGTCTGAGGGAGGCCGCAAGGGAAGCGGCTTTGCCCCTACCCAGGCTGGTCCCCGCTTCTCCGGCCAGGAATTTCCTCCTCTTCCTGGGGGGCCCCCAGACACCTGTCACTGGCCCCTGTCCACAGGGCTGATGCTTCTCGAGCCTCACGGGAAACCCAGGACTGATGGGACAGAGTGGAGGCCCCAGCTCAGAAGGAGGTTCTCCAGCTGGGAGACGCTTCAGAGATGCCCAGAGGGGACTCATGATCTGACAAGTGGGAAAACTGAGGCCGAGACAGGAGGGTCTTGCTTGCCCTGGGTCACCCCAGGAAGGTGGAGGCAGAGGAGGTGGAAGCACACAGCAGAGGGGGCGGTGAGGAAGGCAGGCCTTGTCCAACCTCTCTGGGCTTCGGTTTCCCTGCCTATCACACGGGGACCACTCGGGGACCTTCCAGCTCCAACAGTCTGATCTGCTGGGAGCTCTGGAAGGCTCCAGGGAGCTCCAGGTGAAGTCCACTCAGCTCCCTGGCTGGTGGGGGAAAGAGGATGCAAATAGGAGGGATCCCCAGGGACCTGGGTTAACCCCCTGAACTCATTTCTCGCCTCTTCTTTCTGTGGGGTTGGTTAAAAAATAGCCTCCCATCTGCCGGGGCTTGGGGTGGGGGGTTGGGTAAGGCTCCATCTGGGGCTGTCACGTCTAGGACTGAGACTTGCCCGCTCCAACCCCGCAAGAACCAGGCTTGGCTGCCTCTGATGACGTGGCCCGTCTGACAAGAGTTCTCTCTTCCTTTGACTCAGCGGTGAGTATCACCACGGCTGTGCTCAGAGAAGCCACATGCCCAGGAGGCTGTCATCTGAGTCCCTGCTCTCCCATTTTACAGATGGAGAGGGTGAGGGCACACACGGCATCAGGACAGCAGACAGAATCTGGCCCACCCAGCTTGTAGGCCAAAGCTCTCTCCTTACTTCCCAGTGATGCTGGGACTCTGCCCCATCAGGTAGCAGGAAGCAGGGGCAGGGGGGCTAGGTCTTTGCACCCCCAGATTACAAGGCTCACAGCTCTTCAGGGTAGAATCAGTGGTCTACAGGTGCAGCCCCTGGAGGGCAGAAGAGTCAGCTTTACACTGAGTCGGGCCAACCTAGGGTGAATCCCAGATGCCCTGTTTCCCTGCTCTGTGAGCTCGGCCTAGCCACTTCGCTCTCAGACCCTCAGTGTTCTCATCTGTAAGATGGGAGACAGTCATCCCTACTTCCAAGGGTGATTGGGGGGACGTACAGAGATGCACAGGTCCTGGTATGAGGTAAGTTCAGTCATTGAATTATTAACACACATGATGTCTATGCAGGCCCGGGGTCGCGAGCACCCTCAGAGATGTCTGAGGCTGTTTCAGTTGGAACCGAGTGTCTGAGATGGAAATCATGAGCCTTGGGCCATAATGCGGACAAATGGCTAAATAAATGGGTATCTTCAGCCTGGATGGAACCAGTGAGGCCTTGGATGTAGAAGGAGTTTTTCTTCTGAGGAGGTCAAATAACTCCCACAATTTCTTGCCAAGCCCAGAAAGCCAAGGCGAATGGTGGGAGCGGGACTGGGGAGCAGCAGGCAGGCGGTGTCGAGAGCCCAGGAGTGTCCACACAGGGCTCCCCATCCTGGAACACGTCCCAAGGGAGGAACCAGGGACGAGGCTAAGATGTCCACACTGGGGTGTTCTAGCAGTGTCTTCATAACTGAGATCCAGAAACACCCCAAAGGACTCACCACGAGGGAATACCACGGTGGTCCAGCTGGAACCGGGGGGGGGTCTCTCCACACACTTACCCCCACCATACCCGATCAGTGTAGTTTTGTTGCCTGCCATCAGGGAGAGGATTAATATCAAGGGGAAATGCACACTGTATGTCGGTGAGTTTCAAAAGCAGGTTCAAAACATGGACTACAGGTTCTCACTGTTAGAAAAGAAAAGAAGGAAAGACAGAGGGAGCAGGGAGGGAGAGAAGAAAAAAAATCTATACATATAGTAAGAATACCAGAAGGCTGAAAACCAAAATATTAACAATTGTTCTGGGCGGCAGGATTATGGGTGGTTTTAATTTTCTTCTGCATAATTTTATTATTTTCCAATTTTTCTTTGATGAATGTGTATTATTCTTATTATCAGCAAAAAATGTGTTTTGTTTCAAGAGATGAGGGGTAGGGATTAGAGATTGTTCTTCCCCTTTCATAGACTCTAAAACTGACGCCCAGGTGGGAAAGATGTTCATTCATTCCCTCATTCATTCATTCATTCATTGGTCCTTAAATGCTTCTGGAAAGCCCCTTAGAGCCATGCTCAGTTCTAAGTTCCTCGGCCAAAGAGCTGAAAATGACTCAGTTCTGTCCTCAGGGAGGTCACAGTCTGGGGGAGTAAAGGACAAAACAGCAAGTCCTTACATACAGTGCATGCAGACAAGGGGCCAAGTCCTACTGGGAGCATCAGAGACAGTCTCACAATGAAGGGGAATTAGGACATGGCTTTGGTGTATGAGCAGGAGTTCTGCAGTCAGAGAAAAGGGGGAAGCCACCCCTCACAGAGGCACCATGGTCTATTAGAGAGAAAGAATCCACTATGTGTAGGGAAGTGAATTAGGAGATAAAGCTAGAATGCTCTGTGAGCCAGGGTCTTCGAGGGCCCTGCACTGCCTGGCTCTGCCACTCGATGGCTCTGTGACTGAGAAAGTTACTAAACCTCCTGGGCCTCAGTTTCCTCATCTGTAAAGTGGGCTAATGACCCCATTCGGTTACTGCAAGAACTGAGTAAGTTAGTAATTGTAATGCACTCAGATCGGTACCTGGTATATAGGAAGGGCCATGAAACCGTTTGCTTTCATTATTTGCTGTTATTTATCCTGTAGGAATTCTGGAAGCCAAAAAGATTTTTAAGCTAGAATTTATTGTTCATTCATTCATTTATTTATTTCACTCATTCAGCAGATATTTATTGAGATCCTAGTATGATCCCAAGCACTTTTTTAGGCACTAGGAGTAGAGTTGCCAGACAAAATACAGGACACCCAAATCAGTTGAATTTCAGATAAACAGTGAATGACTGCAATCGTTGGGACAACTTTACACTAAAACAGTATATATTTGTTGTTTATCTGAAATTCAATTTAACTTGCTGTTCTGTATTTTTATTTGCTAAATATGGCAACTCTAACTGGGACTGCGAAACCAAATGAAAAAAAAAAAATACCCTGCCCTCCTGGAGTTGGCATTCTGGTGCTGGGAGAGGGGAAATACAATTCGTAAGTGAAAGTGTAATTTATCAGGCAATGATAACTGTGCTAAATAAGTATAAATCAGGGAAGAAGGATGTATTCGTTTCCTATTGCTGCTGTAACAAATCACCACAAATGCAGTAGCTTAAAGCAACATACATTTATTATCTTACAGATCTTGGGGGTCAGAAGGCCTACTTGAGTCTCACTAAGAGCAAGGTGCTGGCAGGGCTGTGTTTCTTTCTGGAGGCTACTGGAGAATCCATTTCCTCCTCTTGTCCAGCTTCTAAAGGCCATCTGCTTTCCTTGGTTAGGGGCCCCTTCCTCTGTCCTCACAACCAGCAACATTGGGCCAAGTCCTTCTCATGCTGCCGTCTCTCTGGTTCCCCAATCAGTCTTCCTTCTCACGTCTCCCTCTGACCGTCCTCTTCTGCCCCCCTCTTCCACTTGTAAGGACCCTTGTGATGTATTAGGCCCACTCAGGTAATCCAGAGTAATCTCCCCATCTCAAAGTCCTTAACCTTCATCATATCTGCAAAGTCCCTTTTGCCATGTGAGGTGACATATTCAGTTTCAGTGGTTGGGTTGTGGGCCTTTTTGGAGCCATTACTCTGCCTATTGCTGGGGCTCCAAGAGGGCCTCTCACTGGGGTGTCAGGGACCTGACTGAGGTGGGGAGTTGAGCCATGTAAAGGCTTTCCAGGCAGAGGGAACAGCATGTGCAAAGGCACTGTGGTGGGGG
The DNA here is from genome assembly GCF_002837175.3 of Physeter macrocephalus. Taxonomy (NCBI): domain Eukaryota; kingdom Metazoa; phylum Chordata; class Mammalia; order Artiodactyla; family Physeteridae; genus Physeter; species Physeter macrocephalus. The sequence goes on from NC_041216.1 coordinate 15,485,190, forward strand.
TATAATTGTGTGTTTGAGGACCAGCGAGGAGGCCAGTGTGGCTGGAGTGGGATGAGGGAAGGGAAGAGTGGAAAGAGATGAGGACAGACAGATGGAAGAGTAGGGGGCAGTCGTGCAGAACCCCATAGGGCTGATTGGAAGGGGAGAATCAGTGATGCCCCTTCCCACTCCTGGCCCTCAACTGCCCTCAGCCCCTGCCCCTAGTACCATCCTGTTCTGCTAAGCTGACACCCACTCACATCAAAGGCCAAACTCCCCTCAGATGTATCGCAAGATGAGAAGGAAAAGGGATTCAAGGGAGTTGGACTCAAGGATCTTCAAGGTCTTCCCAACATCAACCAGCTGTGATTTCCACACTCCAAGACGCTCTGATTCTAGGGATCTTATATTCTAGGACAAAAGCCTCATAACTGTGTGACCTTAGGTAGGTTACTTAACTCTGATGAGACTCAGTCTCCCCACCTGTAAGTGGGGGGATCACAGAACCCAGGATGCACGGAGTTAAACCGTACAAAGTGCTCAGCACTGTGCCTGGCACACAGTGAACACAATAAATGTGAGTTCCGATGACAAAGATTCCGCCATTCTTGCAGTGTCTCAGAGCCTGGAGTCCGTGACCCTCTCTCTCCGGGAGCCTGACATTGGCCGGCTGTGGGGTTCCAAGTCTCCGGAAGGCCCCTACACTGCCAGCGTGCCCCCGATGCCCTGGCCTCCCCCACGTGCTGGGTGGCATGCCTACCCCACAGCCACATGAAAGGCCATTCCCCCAGGGTGTTCCCACACCTGGGAAAACCGGCAGCCTGCCCAGTGCTGGCCCTGCCCGGTGGCTAGAACACCGGGTAAGATCAGTGAAGCCCGGCTGGGCTCCCAGGGCCACCACCTTGTTCCAGTCAGGGCCGGGCGCACAGCCCCCAGCACCGTCCCTCCCAGGCCATGCCCAGCGGCCCACGTTTCTAGCCCCGTGCCCCCTGAGGAGTGGTGCCCATGGCCTGACTCCACTCTGGCTGCCTCCTGCCTGGACTTGGAGGTTGAAGACCATGCTGGACAGTGGGGCCGGCCTGAGGAGCACCAGGCCAGGTACGGGGCCTGGGGGGGTCCTGGTATTGGGGCACAGAGGAATGCAGTACGAGCCCCTCTCATCTCCAGCCTCAGTTTCCTCAGCTCTAGGTCAGGCTACTTCAGTTCACCCCATCTGGTTCTCAGGGCTATTGTGGGAGAAGCAAAAAGGGAGAAAAGGGGAAACGAGTTTTAGAATCATGGACATGCCTGGTGCAGAGGAGGTGGGAGAAGGCAGGTGGGAGAAGCTGCTTCCTGCCATGCCGTGGGCCCTCCCACCAGCTCCCCTTCCTCCACCTGAGTCTCCTCAACCTTCAGGTCTCGGCGCAGATGTCACCTCCTCCGAGAGACCATCACTGACCCACCTGTCTAAGGAATTAGTGGCCACCCACTGTCTATCTTTGTGTTTATGTATTTGCCTCCTTGTTTATCTTGTGCCTTCCCTGCTGGAGTCAAAGCTATCGTGTCCATTGCTGTATCCTCAGCACCTAAAATAACCCCTGGCACATAGTAGGTGCTCAAAAAATGTTTGTTGACTGAATGAATCTAGCTAGAGCCTCCTCCTTCCTTTGCTTACTTCTCCTTTGCCTTTCCATCCCAGCTCTTTCCCCATCAAGTGCAGGACTCCCCGAGGATAGGACTGGGAACATTTCCCCCTGTGCTCCTAGGATGGGACCAGGCCTCTGTGCGCTAAGGACTTTCAGAGCATCAAGCCCACCCCTGATTTGACTGAGGTTCAGAGATGGGGCAGTAAGAGGGTGCAGCCCCCACCCAGGGTCTGAGCATATTTTATGATCCCATTCCAGAAGTCACTCAGGGGCACCCAGAAATGCACAGGTGATGAACATCACATTCTTGCCAGGGACAAACTCATGCCAACAGCAAATGACAAAGAGTGCCCAGTGTCTGAGCCTGTGGCCCAGACACGCCAGGCAGGGATTTATGAGCTTGCTCTAGCCTCTGTTTGGCTCTGCCCACATCCTCAGCACCTCCCCAAGGGCCACAGGCCTGCTAGGCGAAGAGGGACTGACACAGCTCATTGCATAGGGCTGGTGTCACTCTGGGAGCAGATCTCCCTGCTGCATCCCCCAACCCCAGCCATCCATTCCTGCTGGTCTGTGGTTCCTGGGGGTCATCTGTGGACCCCAGGCCACAGCTCTGTCTTGTGTCCATGGCGTCTGTGCTCCCCATGGGCCTGGCAGGGCAGCACAGGCTGCCTAGGTTCAAAGCTCACCTCTGACATTCACCTGAGGTGTGAACCGGGGCAACTTATTAAGCTTTCTGTGCCCTCAGTTTTCCTAGTGCTATAATGGAAGTAATAAGAAGCGTACTTAACACATAAGGTGGCTGTGAGGATAAATGAAATAATACATGTGAAGTGTGGATATCATTAGTTATTATATTGAAGGGCCTGGCCCCTGGGGTGAGGCAGCTGCATACAGCAGGGCACAATTTCAGCATCAGTAGATCTTGATTCAAATCCCAGATCTGCCCCTTCCTAGCTGGGTCCAGGAGACTTACTCAATGAACTTCAGTCCCTCGCCTGTAAAGCAGGCCCGATGACATGTACCTAGAAAGCTGTTGGTAAGAGTTAAGGAGCTCAGTAGGGAGCATGCTCAGCAGGGGCTGGGTACCCCAAAATGCTCCACATGGGGGGGCTGCCATGATGAGGATGGCTTCAAGGCCACCAGATGATTCAGCTGAGTGAGCTTGTGGACAGGACAGTCTGGTTGAAACAGTGATTTGGCCAAGAATAAACACTCTCCAACTTCAATGCACCATGGGCAGTTTTGCAACTCTATGCAAATTTCAGCATTTTTGTCAATCATTTTTTCAGAGGTTTCAGGGAGGGATGGCTTTTTCAGGGAGGGAGGGCTTTTTTACCTTTTGCTTTTCTCCTAAAATATTTTATTGTAAAATATAGTAACAGGGAGTGTATATAAATATTGTTTAAATGATAATAATAAAACAGACATCCATAAACCCACCACCTAGCTTTTAAAAAACCCCACTAAGTGAGGTGGATGGACCTAGAGTCTGTCATACAGAATGAAGTAAGTCAGATAGAGAAAAACAAATACCGTATGCTAACATATATATATATGGTATCTAAAAAGAAAATGGTTCTGATGAACCTAGGGGCAGGACAGGAATAAAGACACAGATGTAGAGAATGAACCTGAGGACAGAGGGAGGGGGAAGGGTAAGCTGGGACGAAGTGAGAGGACAGCATTGACATATATACACTGCCAAATGTAAAACAGATAGCTAGTGGGAAGCAGCCGCATAGCACAGGGAGATCAGCTCGGTGCTTTGCGACCACCTAGAGGGGTGGGATAAGGAGGGTGGGAGGGAGACACAAGAGGGAGGGGATATGGGGATATATGTATGCATATGGCTGATTCGCTTTGTTGTACTGCAGAAACTAACACAACACTGTGAAGCAATTATAGTCCAATAAAGATGTTAAAAAAAAAAAACCCACTGAGTGGACCTTAGGGGTCCCACCAGTGTCCCCTTCCCAATCACATCCCTCCTTCTCCCTCTCCCTGCCATGGCGGGCCGGGGAACCACTCTCCTGGTCTTTGTGTTAACCATCATCTTGCTTGTCTGTATGCTTTCTGCTTTCAGTGTCATTTTCTATTTATAAGAGGAGTCATTTTGGAATGAACTGAAAGGCAGCAATAAAAGATGTGAGCTATTGAACTACTAAAGTTTACTTGGAGGGAAGAGCATGGAAGGTGGTCAATTCTCCCCATTTTACAGATGAGGAGACTGAGGCTTGAGGAGGCCCAAGATCACACACTAGCAGGTAAAGATGCCAGGGTGAGAACTCAGAGCTGGTAGACCCTGCATCACAGACTGTCAGGTCACAAATGAAACTTTGGTTTCACTCTATCATTTGTTCAATAAATGTTTACTACGAGCCAAACCTAGGCTAGGCACTGGTACCTGGTCCAGCCTCCAGCCCCATCCAACATTTAATCTTCCTTTACAATATCCTGGCCTCAACTTGGATACCTCCCATGACGGGGAGCTCTCTACCTCTAGAGGAATGTCTCATTCTGTCTCTGCTTCTTTTCCTCATATGGAGCCCAACAGCCACTGGCCATAGTTGCATCCCCAGCATTCGCATGGTCCCCTGCCACGCATGGACTCTTCAGAGATCTGAAAGCAGTGCTCTCAGCCCCGGGCCTGCTCTTCCCCAGGACAAAGTTCCCAGTTGCTTTAACAGTTCATCAACTGACATGGCTTCAATACTCTTCCCCATGCTGAGGTCCCTGGGGGTGTCACCTAGGCCCTTAAAGAGGGGACTCAGGGTGGCTCTCCCTCCAGGGGTGGTCGGGCTGTGGTAGCTGCTGTTTCTGAGCTCCCATGTGAGCCAGAAGCCCCTTCACGACCCCCTTTGAGCAGCAGTAATTGCCCCGTTTTACAGGTGAGGTGGCTGAAGCTCAGGAAGGTGCTGTGTCATGTCCAGGGCCTCTCAGCCTGAACCTGACCCCAGGGCTTTGGGGTCCCAGGCTCCTGCTCTGCCCTCAAGCCCAGGCTGCCTCAGGGACCCTCTCTGCAACCCTCATATAACAGCCACCTTTTTCTGGACCAAGAGGGCAGGCTCCCCTCACCTCCATAGAACATTTGGGAGGGAAGGAGGTTCACAGTCAGATACTGGGGAAGTGTCTGAAAGCCCTGGGCTCACAAACCCCCTAGAGAGTCAATGCCCCTGAACTAAGAAGAAGCAGAAACTTCCACAGCCAGGGTTCAACTCCTCCCAGAGCTGAGCTAGAGAACAAATTCAAGCTCTGAGCCCTTACTCCACACCTGCCTCAAAGTCTGCGTGTAGCTCTGTCCACGGGATGGTCTGTGTCTACATGCACTTGACGTGTGCCTATGGAGGCCTATCTGCGTCTACACTAATGGGTCTGTGAGTGTTGACACAGACGGATGTGTCTCCTTGTGAGCGTCTTTGCACACACATACACTTAACGGTTTACATGTGTGGCTGTGACCTAGCAGTGTTGGCCTCCATGAGGACTTGTCCACATAGATGTGTGAGTGTGAGCTGCCAGTGAGTGTGTGTGGGAGTGTGCCCATGAGAAGAGGGGTGTGTGTGTGTGTGTGTGTGTGTGTGCGCGCGTGCACACACGTACCCTGTGTGCCTTGGGTCCAGTAAGATCTTTCTCTTCCTGGCTTTCCAGCGCTCTATCCCTCACCTGCCCCTTGGGTCCTAGCGTTTGACCCTTCCCCCCCATTTTCTAGCCAAATTATAACACCTGGAATAGAGGTCTTTATTATGGAAACAATGACACAACCTAAATGTGAGTGGGAAGAAGAGGACATTACCGTCACCAGGCACATTTTTTCCTAAAGAGGACCCTTAGCTGAGGCTTCCAGACCTGGGCACTTAAGGTGCCTGACAGGCCATGGTGGCCTGTGGAGCAGGGGAAGGAGGGCAAGACCAGAGTTGGTCCCTCCAAAGGTTTGCGCAGAGAAAAGCTAGGTTATCAGGCAGGAGCCTCAGAGTTGGGTCCGGCTGCCAGTGAGCATCCTGTGTGACCTTGAGCAAGTCTATGACCTTGCCTGGGCCTCAGTTTCCCCAGTCATAGATTAACATGGAATTCTAGAACATTGAAGATGGACAGTCCCTCTGGGGATCAAGTGTGGACTAATACATTTCTCTCCCTGATGGGGTGTCTGAGGCCCAGAGAGGGAAGGGGCTTGCCTGAGGTTACCCAGCAAGGAATAAGGGGACGGCTCCCCTGGGGCCGGCAGCCAGGTCATAAGTCATGACCGCCTTTAGGCTCCATTCAGCCCCAACTTTCTATGATTCATAGAGGACTGGAAGCCGTTTGAGTTTATCAAGGTATAAGGCACAACTGCTTCCCCAACCAATGAGGGTAGCAGAGGAAAACTGGAGCATGAAAGAGTGGAGGAAGTCACAAAGAAGGACTTCTAGATGTTTAGGACGGAGAGCTGGGGAGGGGGGCCAGGACTCCCACTACATCCAAGGCCAGACTCAAGGCAATGACCCACACAGAAGAGCTAAAAATTTACAAGTGCAACAAACAACTATAAAACTGGGACACCCCTCCCCCTCAGCCCTATGGGTCCGGCCCCAGGTCCACTGTTGCCCAGTGCAGGACCGAGGGACCCATTCCTCACTGACTGGGTATGACCATGGGTACCTTCACTTGTCAGGCCTCAATTATCCCTTCTGTTATTTGGGAATAAAAAAGCCTGACCGTGTGCATCACCGTCCCCACTGGGCGTGATGAACATGAAAGACTGCGGAATGGGGAGTGGTTCAGACACTTGCTTTGGAGTCAGAGGGACCTGACTCCAAATCTAGGCTTCCTTGCCGCACGGAAGCCTCTCTGAGCCTCAGTTTCCACATCTGCCCAATTCACGTGGTTGTTTTAAAGTTCACCTCAGACAATATAGGTGCTCAAAAAACACTCTCCCCAGGCCTGGGCCCATGGAAGGGGCCAGGAGACATGAGGCAATGGGTTGATGGGGTGACCTGTGGGCAGTACCAGTCATATCATTTGAGGGGCCTAGTATAAAATGAAAATACAGGCCCCTTGTTCAAAAAGTATTAAGAATGTCAAGGCAGTGACGGCAGAGCATGAATCCAATTGCAAGGCCCTTTTGTGCGACTGCGTGGGTCACGGGCCCAGGAAGCCGGCCCTGCCTGGGGGACGTCTGGGGCGGCTCAAACTCAGTTCAGGTTGAGGGGCTGAGGCCCTGCCACTGTGGCTTCTACCACCGCGCGGAGGGCCACCCCTCTCCCCGGGGTTGCAGCTGGGATCACGACCGCTGGGCCCTGCCACTGTCGGTGACCATCGGAGGCCACATAAAAGACCAACTGTTCTCCACCTCATCCTGCCCCGTTTTTATCTCATGCCATGCATACAGCACATAGTTGATTTCTTTCCGCAAAGGGCTGCGCTTTTTTTCTTTTCCAAGGGCGACGCTGGAAAGCCATGTGGCTTTTATTGCTGGCAGGAATGTCTGAGGCGTTCCTCTACCACCACATGAAATGGAGCCGTAATCTTCATCTGCGTAAGGCCAAAGCCCCCAGTCTCCTCAGAGCCATCAGCCTCTGAGATTAATTAAGGCTTCACAAGGACTGATAGTCATTAGGACCTTTTTGGGGCGATGGAAAATCCCTAATGGGACTGGCTGGGCCCGGGAGGCACTGGGTGGGCAGGCATGGGGGGAGGTGGCATGGAGAGAAAGGCACCCTGGGGCACAGTCAGTGGGGAGGCGGTGAGAGGGGGCTCCAGACTCTGCCCCTGGCCAAAGCTGCGACCTTGAGTGAGACCCTTCCCCTCTCTAGGCCTTGGTTCCACCATCTGATAAATAGGAGATTTGGATATGATACCTCAGAGCCCTGTGGAGTCTGACATTATACAATTCTGATTCCTGCCCACAATGCTCATGCCAGGATTCTAATTCTATTCCATGACTGTAACTTCAAGCGACTGATTCTGGTCCATGAGAACAAGAGTGTGGTGGTCAGGAACGTGGGCTCTGGGGCCACGCTGCCTGCTTGGAATCCTAGCTCCACAGTTTCCCAGCTGTGTGTCCTTGGGTGAATTACTTAACCTCTCTGTCTTCGGCTTTCTCACCTGTAAAATGGGGGTGTACCTCCCCCATAAAAGTATTGTGAGGCCAGATGAACTTTAACTGTTGTCAGTATGATTAATAAAGCTCAGCATTCTAACCCTGTGGTTCCAATCCTATTCGAAAAATTGGTTTGTGGACTCCCGATTTCTTGGACTCCTATTCTTGCCACCTGATTAAGGTTTGGAGGCATTTTGAATCTGAAAGCCCTCATGTCTTTCCTCTACTATAGGGGATGCACGAGGCAACAGCCACTCAGAAGAGCCCTTTCCTTAACTGCCAGAACGGAAGCTCCATCCTGGGCCTGGGGAAAGGCCACACCCTTCCCTGAAGCCCCCTTGGGCTCCAAGATACCCAGGCCCCTCTCACCATTCTCCTGCTCTTCCCTGGCCCCCAACAGAAGAGTCCTCTGATGTGATGGCTCTGCCAGCAAGGAGCTTGGCACCCACCCAGTGCTGTGGATGGAGGCGCTGTGACCAGCCAGCAGAGCAGACAGAGCCCTGCTCTGTGTCAAGGAGTCATGTTAAAAGAAGGGCCCTCGAGGGACTTCCCTGGTGGTCCAGTGGTTAGGACTCAGCTGTGGTCCCAGGTTCAATCCCCGGTGGGGGAACTACGATCCTGCAAAAAAAAAAAAAAAAAAAAAAAAAGGAAGAGCCCTCGAGACTTTCTTGTTTGAACTTCTCAGGTTCTGAGGCCCAAAGGGAAGAAGCTCTTTACTCTCTGAGCCTCAGTTTTCCCACCTGTAAAGTGGAGAAAACAAAATCTCTACCCTGCGGAAGCCTCATAAGGGTTAGTGATAATCGGGGTAGCACTCCCAGCACACAGCAGGAATCCAATCAATTAGGGCAATTGTTAGTCATAGACCACAGCGCTCTGCCAGAATTACTTCCGTTTTATAGATGACCAAAGTGAGGAACAGGGAGGGTGGTAGGAAGGCCAGACCCAGTGGTGGGAGCCAAAGCCAGAATCCACTTCCCTGGCTGCTGATGGGGCCACCTCCTCTCCCCTGGCCAGGCTTGTGCTGAGACCGCCACTCTGCCCTCTGTCCTCCCTCTCGCATTCCCAGAGCTGGGCACCCTCTCCCAGGGGAGCTACAGCAGGGTGGGAGTGGGGGGCTCCGCGGCTGCAGGGACAAGAGGGAGCCGGCACCTCCTGAGGCTCCAACCCAGGGTCACAGTGAAAATCATCTGGGGTACTGCGGGGAGCCGGCCCAAAGCCTAGAAGGCTGGTGAAAGTGAGGCCTGCAGCGAGACGGGGCACCTCCTCTGGAGCGATGGGTCACACCTGGCAGGGAGGGGGCGCTGGAGGGAGGCCCTGCAGCCCTGGCTCGTGGCTCCGTCTGCGGGCTCCAGCAGGGTGGGCGGAGGTCAGGCCGCCCGGCTGTGGTGCTGCCCCCTGGCCTTGCAGGAGCTCCGTCCAAGTCTCCCTTCTTCCTTGGTGACTCAGGTCAAGTCTCCCCCCGTTCTGGACCTCAGCGTTCCTATCTGTAACCCGGGGCCTACGGCTGAGTCAGCCTCCTCACAGGAGAGTCGGTTCCGAGGTGAAAAGAGAGCAGGGCATGGGAGCGGACAACCCCTGCACCCGCTTCCTGGAGTCTGAAGTGTCTGCTGATTTCCAAGTCCACCGCTGTTTAACAAATTTTATTGCCTCTAGCTCCCCTACCATCATCACAGCTAACCGTACTGAGCTCTTTCAATATCTGTACAGTGGGCTCTTCCCATTTCTTTATTTAACCACTGGTGGGGGGAGGGGGGAGGAACGTATATAACCATTTGAGGTGCCTCCTCCCCGAATTTTGAGTCAGATTGAGCTTTTAATCTGGTTCTTGTCCTCCTTAGCCCAGAAAACCTTGAACAATGTTTCTTTTCATTTAAATGGGCATAACACCTACCACGAATACATGAGGGTTGTAAGACGCACTTAAAGCCCAAACACAGTGCCTGGACGTGATAACACCTCAGCCAACATGGCTGTTACTGCTCTTCCTACTTTATTGTCCAGGGGACCAAGGCTCAGAGAGGTGCAGACCCTGGGCAAAAGTTACAGCCAGTTAACAGCAGAGACTGTAGCTGTGTCCTACTCACCATATTCTCCCCAGCTCCCTCGCCCTCCCCTCAGAGTCTGGCCCTTTCCAAAAGAGAAAAAAAAAAAAACCTCTGCAATTTGAGAAGCCACTTGTCCTCCTCCTCCTCCAGCCCCATCAGCAGGAGCCTTCCTGAGAGGCTGCCCAGGAGGGACGGCCTCAGAGATGGTTTCTCTGGGGTGAAGGCTCCCAACTCCGAAGGCAGCAACCCCTCAACCGTATTAGTGTTTTTCATGACCCTTTCTCACTAATTATATATGTATATTTTAATATATGATATATAGGTAGCATATATAATAAAACTTACATATGTATAAATATATATCTGAAATAAGGATACAGACAAGTCCTAGTTTAATTAGCAGCATTCTCTTTCTTTTTCTTTCACATGGAACAATTGATGGTATTTTTGATATGGTGAAACACAATGCCCCTCCCCTCCAGATTGTGAAATGGAGCAATTTAGAATGACCTCCATTCACAGAAGAGGAAACTGAGGCTCAGTGAGGGACAGGAATGTTCCACCTTGGGTTCCAGGGCACTAGGAAAGAAACAGGTTTCACCATGGGTCTCTCTGGAGTGGGTGTGGAGGTCGGGCTGGGAGAAACCATTAGCTTCTGGATGACTGTCCTCTGTCTATTCACTGGACTAGGGCTCCCATGAGACTCAGGATAAAGGGAACAGCCGCCTCCTGGGGAGGGCGTGAGGGCTGACAGTGCTGGCTGAGGCCAGCTTACACTTGGGAAAGTGTCTGTGGGGAGGTAGGGGGTGAGGCGAGTGGGTTTCCAGAGTGAGGGTCTGAGAGCCCAGGGGAAGGTGAGTCCTCAAGATCCAGGCACCGGCAGCCCTATGATGGTTGCTGGAAAACCCTCCTGCAAGCTGTCTCTGCCTGGACATCCCTTAGCTCCCCGAGGCCGCCCCCAGGAGAACCGAGGAGGACAGGATTGCCAAGGACTAGGTTCAGAGTCTGGGGAAGCTTTGAATTTGGGAACTGGGTATTTCACAAATGGGAAATGTGAGGCCCAGAGAGGGGAAGGGACTTGCCAAAGGCCCCGGACAAGGGGTGATAAGGACTTATTTTTTTAGTATAAACAACAGTGGCAGCTCGAATGGATGGAGCACCACCTATGTGCCAGGCCTTTGCTAAGCACTTTACACACAACTCTATGAGGAGGCCACTGTTATTACCCCCACTATACAGACGAAACAAATGAGGCTCAGAGAGGTTTTAAGCAATTTTCCCTAGATCACGGTAGGTGGTAGAAGAACTCAGGCAGTGGAACCGCAGACCAAAGCTCCTTCCGCAGCCAATGGACCTCTTAGAAGGTTTTCCAGAGCATATACGTCCACTATCTGACACGGCTGGGGGGTCCTCACCCCTCCCCAAGCACTGGGACTCCCTAGGAATCAGACCTGCCCTCAGAAGCGCTCTCTCTGGTGGGAGGGGAGAGACGTGCAGGCACCTCACTACCGGGAGTGCACTAGGAGCGCACTCCTAGACATTCTCCTGCAGCAGGAGGAGGGTGCCTGACACAGGGTCATTCTGACCCCATGGATCCCCTGCCAGGGGTGGAGAACACTGGCGGGAGGAGTGGCTCGCAGAACCCAGACTCTGCAGGCTCCAGGTTGTGTCCCTGTTTACCCAGCTCTGGGCCAAGGTAGGTCCAGACCTCCTGGCCTCCTCCCCCTGCTGCCGACAACTTGGCGCTCCCTTAGGTGGGCTGTTTGTCCATCGGTCCCAGAGAAGAAGGAGAGGAGATGACTGTCCGCATAAGATGGGGAAGGGAGAGGGTAACTGGGTGTCCCAGCTTGGGGACTGGGAGCTTTCCAACTGTAACTGTCCTTCGAAAAATGGGGAGAGAGGGGGTGAGAAGGGAAGGAGAGAGAGAGGCGTGACCCTAGGTCTGTCAGTCGGGGGTGGGGACAAGTAGGTTTGCCTTAGGTTGAAATTGGGAAAGCGCTGCTCCGTTCCTCTGTGAGCGCTCCTCAACCCCGGTGCTCCGGAACAGGACAGGAAAGTACTGTGCATTTCTGCCCGAGGGAACGTTCTGCAGCGGGTCGGAGGGCGCAGGAGCCCTCCGGCGTCCGAGATGCGAAGGCAGAGAGCGTCCTGGTCCATAGGGGGCGGAGAGGGCAGCCTCTGGTCTACCACAAGGCCATTGGTTTGTCCGATACGTAGCCGCACAGATGGTGAGGAATCGGGCGGGAAGTCTGTCCAGAAGGGGCAGCTTGCAGGAGGCGGCCGGCCGCGCCTGAACGCGGGACCGCAGCTGGCGCACATCTGTGCGCAGAGCCTGTCGGGGCATCTCCGCGGCTGGCAGAGTGCAGGCGTCAACTAGCGGTGGATCTCGGAACTGCTCCTCCCCCGGCGGCCCCGGCGACCTCCTACGTCTACAACCCAGGTTCCCTGGTTCCGGCGCCCACTGGCACCGAGCGCCTTCCTTAGGGCTGGAGCCATGACGGGTCCTGTGCCAGGTGCCAAGATCCACAGGAGTCCTATTCTCAGGAAACCCATTTGTAAACCCGCCGTAGGATGAGAGGGAGAAATCAGGCGGAGAGACAAGTAAGGGCATGGCTGCAAATCAAAACCACTCGACAAATCGAATTTACGAACCCCAGAAGCAGCGGGTCCTGGCCCCAAAGCCGCTCCAGGGCAGTGCGGCGTCGACCGTCCTCCTTGGCCCCGGGCCCTACCTGGCAGGAAGCTCCCAGAGGTTGGATGCGCCAAGGTCCCGGTTCCTCACTTTCTTCTAGTTCTGCGGCTAGTGTCAGCGCTCACGTGAGCGAGCGGGCCTGAGCCCCGGCGATCTGCAACTCCGACGTGTAGGCTCTATAAAAAGGTCCAGTGAGGGACCTTCGTCGTCCCTGCTCTCTAAATGGCCCAAGGGACTGACGTGAGGCTCCGACAGGGGTGGGGATCAGCTCTCCAGGTGGTCGAGGCTGGGCCAGAGCCGGTCCTCCCTGGAGCGGACGCAGGGCTTGATTTCGTTTGGAAACGACGAAATGGCGCGCGATGGGCCGGGGTCAGATCTAGGGCGAGATCTTGCAGCCACCTTCAGATCCTGCGCTTCTTTGCTCCCGAGGCTTGGAATCGGTCGTTTTGCACCTGTCGAGTGCCGGAAACAACGAATATCCAACCCGATCTGCAAAACGGCGGGGAGGCTCTGCACGCGTTCGTTCCCCAGACTCCAGGGAGCGCATGTGGGGCCACAGTCCAGTGTGAATGGCGGCTTGATCTTTCCAGTTCCCCTCCTCGATGTAGCCTGTCCCTACGCCCGCTCGCCCGGCCTAGGAGGCGGGAGAGGGATTGTTTGCCTGCTTGCCGCCGGGGAATGGTTGGACCACGCGGCCGGGAGTGGGAGCGAGGAGCCAGGGCCGGCGAGCAGTGCCTCGGCAGAGCTGTCTTTGGTCCCTGCCCGCGCGGCCCAAGCGCACCGCCCGGGAAGAGGTGGGCGTGGACCCGCGGGGGCCAGTTTGCATCCACATGGTGGATGAAAATTCCCTCCTTTGGAAGAAGGGGCCCTTAGCTTTGCAGCCATTCCTGCGTTCTCTGCACAGTTTTCCTCTCACCAGGGACTCGCGTCCTCTTCCTCGATGCAGGACAGTGTTTACATGCGCGCGGGGCCGGCGGGGGGCGGGGGTAAACACTCGCGTTTTTCAGGCCCCGCCGCGTTTTTCGAACCGCGTTTTTCGAAGACCCTCAGGCCGCCACAACGAAGAAAGACGCAGCGAGGCCTGCGCGATGCTGAAAGTTATTTTGAGGGGAGAGCGGAGAGGAATGGGGTTACTCGCCCCCAAGCCGATGAGGGCGCGTAAGGGACACCCTTCCCTCTGTCCCCAGGTTGGCACCGGGGCCACCGAGGCCGGGAGGAAAGTCGCGCAGAGCTGGGAGCTGCAGAGGCCTCTGGCTCGCGCGTAATCTCGTATGCGGTGGAGGCTCTTGGGTCAAAATAATTTGCGGGACAGGTAGGAGCAGTGAGAAGCCACTTTGGGGCAGCTCCCCGCTGGATGTCACCGGGCTTGATGCCCCTGCGGCCCCCAGCTGAGGGTGCAAGCTTCACAGGCCGAAAGCAGCTGGAGCTGGGGAGGCCTGGCTGCGGGCGGCCAGGAAGGGCGACAGAAGAGGAGCTGCAGCCCCCGAGACAGGAGGCGGCGGCAAATGAGCCTCTGTAGGGACTAGACGTTTTAAACAAATTCTTAGCCTCGGCTCCGGCTCCCCAGAACTCTCAAGGAGCCCAGGGCGGTCTCGCTGGGGGCCCCCAACCCCGGGCGTCCTCGGCGGGGCGGAGCCTTCCGCCCCTCCCCGCTGGGCAGCCTTCGGCGGTCCCCGTTCCTCCCCCGCGAGCGCGGCCGAGGTGCCCGCGATGGGGGCTCCGATTGGCTGCACGACGCGTCGCTCGGGCCGGCCCCGCCCCCGCGGGCCCCGGGGTACTAACCCCTCGCGGGCGGTTTCGGCACCGCCACTTGATTCTCGAGGATTTGTTCCGGGGCTGCGGCCGCGGAGTCGGTGGGGAGGCCGCTAGCGGGCTGCGGGGGCGGGAGGCGGCGGCGGTGGCGGCACAGCCCGCGCGGGCCCCGCCGCGGCCAAGGCAACCGGGATCGCCGCGAGGGGCGGCCGCACGCGGGCCGCTCGCCCAGGATGCGGGACTAGCGGACCGGCTGCGCGGCCGTCGGGGCAGCGAGGCCTCGCGGCTGGCTGGCCCAGGCGAGGCGTCCCCGGGCGCCGCCCCCTGCGCCCTGAGGCCTCGGCCCGGCTGCTTCTGCTTTCCCGATTCTCGCGGCAGCGGCGGCCGAGGAGGCGCCCGCGCCAGCCGCCCCCGGGGGAGCCGCGCCGCCGCCGCCCGCCCGGTGCCCTGACGGCCGCTGTTATGCGTATTCCTGTAGACCCGAGCACCAGCCGCCGCTTCACACCTCCCTCCACGGCCTTCCCCTGCGGCGGCGGCGGCGGCGGCAAGATGGGCGAGAACAGCGGCGCGCTGGGCGCGCAGGCGGCCGTGGGGCCCGGCGGGCGCGCCCGACCCGAGGTGCGCTCGATGGTGGACGTGCTGGCGGACCACGCGGGCGAACTCGTGCGCACCGACAGCCCCAACTTCCTCTGCTCCGTGCTGCCCTCGCACTGGCGCTGTAACAAGACGCTGCCCGTCGCCTTCAAGGTGAGTGCGGGGCCCCGGGCGGGAGGACACCGGCCCCGCGCCTTCGGGCGTCTTAGCTGCTGGAGCCAGGGCCCCAGAAAGGGAGGGGAGGGGACGTGCCCGCGACCCCGCGGCGAGAGCCCAGCAGCCGAGCCACGGGCGCTTTCGGTCTCTTTGCGCGCTCCGGCCGGGGACTTCGGCGTTCCTTCTTGGATGCACCCGACACGGACGACTTTTAGAGGATTTGGCCCCTCCACCCTTGGGGAGCCCTGCGGCGAGACGTTGATGCGGAAACGGGCGGATGGGGCTTCGCTCTTCCCCAGCCCGGATCCCTCGGACACAGCCCTGCGGGCAGCGGGGCAGAGGAGCCCCGGGACCAGGGCGAGGACACCGGAGGCGGGGTGCGGAGGGTGGAGAGGGCCTACCCTCCTCTCAGAGGAGCAGCACCCCTCCTTCTGCACTGCTTCAGAAACACTTCCTGCTCACACCGTCAACTCCCGGCTTCTGAAATTTTACACCGGGAGGCTCTAGGCCGGGATCGGGGGCCTAAACGAACCCTAAACGGTTGCGGCCGGGATCCCGAATGTCAGGCAGAGACTGGGGGCGCTCCCACCCCTGGCAGCCCCCAGCCATTCAGAGGAGCTTTTTCTCTTTGCTGGGGAGTAGGCGACTGTTTCATTTTCATTTTTTTAAGGGGGCAGCGAGATGAAACGAAAACGCCTTGGTTTTCCCCTAAACCTCTCACAGCTGCCGTGAGAAAGGGCAAGGCAGGAAGGGCCAGCGGCTGGGGGTGGCGGGTGCCTGAGGTGGCTGGAAACAGCGGCTCCTGGCAGCTGAGGCTGTCCTTGGTCCCATTAAGACGACTCCAAATTGGAAAAAGGGATGAGTGGCTCTTTGAGGTCTCCCGGGTGACATCTTAAAATACCAGTGGGGAAAATCTCCCGGGGAGAAGGGGGAGGGGGAAGCCCGTGTGACTTTAATCCTCAGATCGGAGGTTTTACTGTCACTTGGAGCTTAAAAGGAATCTTTGAAATTAAAAGAAGACAGGATGTTGACAGGAAATCTGGCCTTTTTAATCAGACCCCAAACATTTTCTCCTTGAAATTTTTACCATCTGGATCCCTAGTCCCTGCACGCGGTGGCCACGTTTAAATGGCTGTGACTGCCTTTGCAGTCTGATTCCTTTTCAAAAGGCATCTGCCTCCCCATGCTCCTTGGGATGGGGGCGTGGGGGAGACTGTATTGGGGGGGGGCATCTCCACCCCCATCCTGCAATTCCCAGCAGGTGCATCCTCCTGCTGTCAAAAGCCCCTCTCTCACTTTAAAGGGGTTTTCTGGACAACCCCTCTGAAAACACCAGTTTGTTTTGCATTTTGCATTTTCCCTGCCTAACGAATTCAGGCTCTGCAGAGGCAGATAAACTGGGCCTGGGCTGCATTTCAGGGCCAAATTTTGTACCCCAAAGGGCTCTGGCATTAATTGAATGTGGGGAGCAGTCCCGTTGTTACTGATGATATTATTTTCATTTAGAGACTTGGTTGCTAGGAGCGTGTTGATTCCTCTTTTGCTCAAGCCGAAGGGAAGAGAGGAACTGCACCCCACAACATACTGCCTGTGCTCATTCACTGCTTTCACTTAGATTAAATTTCATTGAAGGGATAAATTGTTCAGGACGTGACTTAACCAGTTGAGCTAGGATTTGGGCGTGGAAGGTAGAGATTTTGTCTTTTGATTTTTGTTGTATTGGGGGGCAGGTCGCTATTGTTTTTAAACCTCTTCTCCAACCCGCATTTGAAAAATCTGCAGTGCGCCTGGAACCTAGGGGAGCTGCCCGCCCAGCTCCTCCCCGTCTTTCCTTGGCCTCCCCTACCTTCCTAAGCTGTCCCCCTGCCCCCGTGCCCTCAGGTGGTGGCTCTGGGGGACGTGCCAGATGGAACGGTGGTGACAGTGATGGCGGGCAACGATGAGAACTACTCCGCTGAGCTGCGCAACGCCTCAGCTGTCATGAAGAACCAGGTGGCCCGGTTCAACGACCTTCGCTTCGTGGGCCGAAGTGGGCGAGGTGAGCGGTGAGCGGGAGGGAGACCGCGCCAGCCCAACTTTGGCAATGGCAAAGGCGGGGCGAAGGAAGCTGAGAGCGAGGCCTTGGGGTCCCTGTGGCAGCCCCAGAAACAGGTCTTCAGGGCCAGCTCTGTCGAAAACAGCGGTTTGGAACCCCTTAGGGTGTTACAGACCCTTTTGAGGATGTGAAGAAAGTTAGGGTCTTTTGCCGGAAAAGACACAATTTTCTTCCCATTTCTGGGGTTTACTAACTTGTGAAGTCTTCCACACCTCCCCTCTTTCCCGATTAAGCACGCTTGTCTCACAAAAGATGCTGGGAGAAGATAGTGGACTATCACTGTCTTCAAAATGGGGCCTCATCAGTCTTTTTTGGCAGGATGCTTCGAGGCTGATTTAGACAAATCCTTGGTCTTTAGGTCCCCAGCACCCCAGCCACTCTCCCCACTGGGGTGGAATCTCCCCCACACTTTGAGGCTGCCTCTCCCCAGCTGCGGTCTCCTGAAGCCACAGCTTCACCAGTTCTTCGAGTCTTAAGGTGGTTTAGAAAAGAAACGAATGCAGTGCAGGATGCTGAATTTTGGAAAGCATAGCTTGAAGGCTGCCGTCTCCCACCCTAGAATCATGGCTGGCGTGCCACCCTGCCTGTCTGATCTTCCTCAGGCAATATGAAGGAAGGCAGGACCAGACGCCGCTGTGGCTGCTGCCAGGGGCTGTTGAGTGGGAGGCTGCTGGGACCTGAAACCCATCATCACTTCTGGGTGGAGAAGTTCTAGAACCCCTGCCAGGGCGAAATGGAGACTTGAGGGCTCGCTGGCCCTTTAAGACCAGCCCGCCGAAAAGCGGGGAGTGTCCTTCCCCAGCACCAGCCGGCCCCTCCCGCTTAAGAAAGTAAGCTAGGTTCCCTCCGCTTCCAGTTGCGACGGAGGCTGAGGCAGAATGGTACTTTTCATCGCCAATAAACAAGACCTGCTTAAGGTTTTAGTTCCCTCTGAGCCGCCAGTCCTGCTCGGAAAAGGGCATCTGGGCACCATTTTTTCCTCTCCAGCCGCTCAGTGTATACATACAAATGTCAAACATATTTTGACTTTTCAGCATTAATTAAAACCAGGGCATTATTTGCATGTAATAACTGTTTACTTGTTACTTTTTATGAAACTGAAATAGTTTACATTCTTTCAAACATTTCCTGTTCCTGTTGGCTCCCTTCCCCACGCCCAGATTTCTTTCAGACGTTGCCCTTAACTGGTTGCAGGTTGATGGATGGAAAATGTTTGCTTTTATGAATTAAGCTTTCATTGCTGCTCCTAATTAGTCTCCAAGCCCCTTTTGTCATCCCCAATCTCTCGAGCCTTTTGCAACTTAATCCCAGCCCCGGCCCTGAGTGGAGAGTCGCTCGCCACTGGTTGGTGGTAGCTTGCTTGGATGCAGTTGGACCGTGGGGTGGTGGCCAGGTCCGCAGGCCCAGATGGCGGTGGCGAGGGAGGCCCCCTACAGCTGCAGCAGAAGGGGAGGTCAGTCTTGGGAGCCCAGCAAAGCACCTACACCCTCTTCTGGGAGGTGAACTCCAGAAAGCGAAGAGACGGTGATTCTCTGTGTTACTGAGACCTTGCCTGGCCCTTCTGCTGCTGAAAACGATTTCTTTGTGGTATTTATACCCACAGACCTGCACCCACCCTGCAAGGCCCGCCGGGAGGGAGGGAGGTTTCCAAAGCATCGTGTAGCAGCGTGTTTTTGGAGCAGGCAAGGCTGAGGCTGGGGTCGTGGTTCTGGGAGATGCAGCAGGCTGGGTCTATGAGACATCCTCACAGCCATTCTCTTGCCAGTCTCAGTGGTCCTGGGAGGCAGAAGAGGCCTGAGTGGGCGCTCCGATGCCCGTGGAGCTCGACGGGACTTTCAGACCTTGGAGGCTCATGGTCTTCAACAGCCTGGGCTCTACAACCAGCCGACCTGGATTTCAGTGCCAGCTCTGCCAGTGACTTGCTGGATGATATTGGGCAAATGGCTTGACCTCTCTGTGTCTCCGTTTCATCGTCTGTAACATGGGGATAATAATGTTACCTACCTCGTGGGATTTTTGTGAGCATTAAGGAAGCGGGTACTAGCATATCAGTTGGCACATGCTGAGAGCTGGATACAGGTCAGAGATTTTGTTACTTCAAATGCCTGGGACTGGAGGAGATCTTTGCAGTCCCTTTGAATGGTGACAGTCACTGATTTTCTGATTATGGTGTGGTTTGGGCGGGGGTGGGGGAAACCCAGAAAGTGTGAAGTGTCGAGTGGGAGAAGTGGAGGCGGCTGGCAGTGAGGAAGGAGGACACAGGGGTCCTGTGGCATGCAGCTCTGCATCTGCTGTGCCCCTCCTGCCCACTGGGAAATTCCCTCTGAGGAACAGATCGGTGGTTGACACAGACACTTTGGGTCACTTTAGGAGTCAGGACAGGCTGGGGTTTTGGACTCAGAGCCTTTCCCTGGCTCTCTGACTTCTGCCAGAACTAAGAAACCAGATGGAAACTTCTCCTTGTTTCCTTGCATTTTATTCCTTGAATCTGTCTTAATTCCAAGAAGATAGCTTTCCGTACAAGGCATACACACAATACCACCACAGAGCTCTCACGATAAGCCTGAAGGTGTAAACCAAGAGAAGGAAGGGAAGGAAGCCAAGTCATTCTCCTGCAGTGATTAGGGCCAAGGTCCCCGCCCTGCCCTGCCGGACGCAGTGCCCCTTCTTACAACAAATCTTTGCAGCGCGGCCTCTACCATCCTACAGTTGAAACGCGCCAGATAACTTAATCTATCCACCTGTGTGCATTTTCAAAATCTATATAATTCCATAGCTATAATGGAGAGAAAAAGGAAAAGTAACTTATAATAATGTATCTATTTGAATATGTAAATGTTGGGGCGAGATGACAGACACTGTGTGTTGGATGGGTGCTTGCACCTCTAGCCGAAGCCCCGTGACCCCTGCGGCCGGCCCGACAGGCCAGGTGTACATGACTCAAAGTCTGAACATGGCACTGCCGTCAATGACATGATTTGCTGAAGCTGTGAGCAATTCTTGGCAAAATTCTGAGCAAAATTTAAAAAAAAAAGAATTGTCTTCCCTCCCAGAAAATTCAGTAGATATCAAAAGAGTGTAAAAACTTTTTCCTTGTTTTATGTAAAACTGAGTTAGGGGGCTTCCCTGGTGGCGCAGTGGTTGAGAGTCCGCCTGCCGATGCAAGGGACACGGGTTCGTGCCCCGGTCCGGTAAGATCCCACGTGCCGCGGAGCGGCTGGGCCCGTGAGCCGTGGCCGCTGAGCCTGCGCATCCGGAGCCTGTGCTCCGCAACGGGAGAGGAGGCCACAACAGTGAGAGGCCCGCGTACCGCAAAAAAAAAAAAACTGAGTTAGGCTCATGGCTCAGAGAATCTACATAAGCAGGTACTTCCCACACGGGAAGAGTGAATAATTGATTGCCCTGTGCAGTGCTAGACATTTGCATCGCCCCCCGCCGCCTTCCACATCCCACCTCTTGAGGACCATGCACCACACATCCCCAAAATGCTCTCTAGGAGGGGGCCACTGGCCTAGGTGAGGATGAAAACAACATGACTTCCTGAATGGTCAGGACCTGGTGAAAAAGAAACCGTAGTGTGTGGAGACGGATTTGGGAGCCAACGTGTAGGTGCAGGCTTAGGGGGACCACTGGTGGGGGAGGAGTGGATGGCTTCCTGGTCGACACTGAACAAATCCAGAGGCCCCCGGAGATGTCCCCTCCCGCTGTCCATGAGGCCCCAGTGAGTGGGGCTTGTCCCACAGGAACCCAGGCAAAGAGAGACAGGGACTTGCCCAAGGGCACACTGCCAGAGCCCGCTGTGCCTGCTGCTCCATCCAGGGACCCAGGTCCTGCGGGAACGCCTAGGGCCACTCTCAGCCTCAAGGAACAGCTATTTCCAGACTCGGACTTCTCCCCCTCCTACCAGGGCTGGTGGGCGCACCTTGATTTGCAGTTCCTGGGCTCCCAGCTGATTGCGAGTTTGCCCGGGGTTCCTACACAGTTGTCCACCACCTTTGTCCTCTCAGCTTCCTGCTCCAGGAGGTGGGCGGATGGGTTTGCCGCCAGGCGGACCGAGAGGTGAGAGGGTGCTCAGGGAGACAGCTTTCCCCACCTGTGGTTCGTGGCGCCCCCGCCTCTTGTGGCACCTGACACCTGCCCCTCCCTCCCACTCCTGCTCCCAAGTGCCAGCCCCTCCCTTCCTCCCTCCCTGGTGTCTGTGGGTACCTGGGAGGGGTGGTGTCAGGCCTGGAAACTGGGAGGAAGCTGTTAAGGTGGGCTGGTGACCTCAGGGCTAGCCTGTGGTTTGCTGCCTGGTGGGGGTGGAGGCTCTCCACTCCCTAGGAGTAGGTGCTTAGGGTCGGTGCGGAGGGGCGGGCTCCAGTACATTCTAACCTTCCTGGGCGCTCTGCCTGGATACTGTGTGACCTGGTCAACTCATTGCCCCTCTGTGAGTCTCAGTTTTCTCATCTGTAAAATGGGAGCAGTAACCTCTGCCCTTAATTCATTTAACAAACATTTATTGAGCACCTACTATATGCCAGATGCTGTCCTAGGGGACAAAGCAGTGAACAAGACAAAAGTTCTGGCCCCCAGGGAGCTTATAATCTAGTAAAGGGAGACAAAATAAAATAAATAAGTAGGTAGATTATTGGAAGTAATAAGAATTAGGAGGAAACTCAGGCAGATCGAGTGGGAGTGGGAAGGTCTGTGATGCTTCAGAGTGAGCTTCTTAACCTTTCATCACCCCATGGACCCCTTTGACAGTCTCAGAATAGTGCTTTTTAAAGAATGAAATAAAATACGAAGGATGGCAATGAAAACCAATTATATTAAAACATAGCAAAACGTTTTTAAAAATTGTGATAAATGCGCTGCCTTGTTAGCTTGTTAAATAACAAGATCTAGCAACGGGTTTGATGACGACCGTGACTTTGAAGTTGTGACGAACATGAAAGATATTTAAAGAAATCTGCAATGTCTGTAATGTGATATGTAAATATCTGTGACGTCTGTTGGTAACAAGGTCACAGGGACTGCTGTAATGCCTCTGTGGTTTGTTGTCTACGTTCATACTTAAGAGAGATGCTAAATTTCAGCTAGAGGCTAGGGACAATACAGTTGTCATTTTTTTCTTTTCCTGTCCCAGTTTCCGAGCCCGCTCAATTCTAAGAGGGATGCCAAGTTAAAAATGCCTCCTTTAGATAAAGTGACCGGGGAGGGCCTCGCTGGAAAGGTGACTTTTCAGTGATGACCTGAAGGAAGCAAGGTGAGAAATAGAGCACTTCAGGGAGCTGGCAAGTGCGGGGCACAGGGGCCCATCCGGCTCTGGGCTGTCAACCTAAACTACCCATCGGCTTGGCACCCTGCGGTACCAAGGAGGTGACGGAAGGGTCAGAGGCCCAGGGACCCCTGGAGAGGGCCTGACTGGTTGGGGGAAGGATCCAGGAGGGAAAAGACCTCAGAGTGAGGGGAAGCAGTAGGGGGGAAGGAGGGTCCCAGGAGGGGTGGGACCTGGAGCAGGAGGCCTCTGCACTTCCCGTTTCCAGAAAGCATGGAAAGCGCCCCTGTGGTCTGAGTGAGGGCCAGGTGGGTGTCTGGCCCAGAGCTCCAGGTGGGGAGTGGGTTGCATTTCCACCCCTGCCTCCAGCTGGCAGCTCTGGCAAATCCCTCCAGAGAGGCCCCACTCTTCCCCAGTTCGAGTCACACCTCAACTTAAACCCCTTCTGTCCCCCTACCCCCCTACATCCCCCCAGTCTCAGAAGCCCTTGGGTTCCTGGGTGTGGCCCCGGCAGCCTGGCTGGTTTTCTTTTGTGCTGGGTTGTCCTCTTTCTGAGGCTGGAGTTTTCCCTCCATCACCGGATCAACAAGTAGCAGCCATGCTAAGCTATCGTTTCTCACACCCCACCCCTCCCGAGCTTCGTCTCCTACTTGTGAAGTGGGAATAGGGAATCAGGCCTGCCTGCCTACCCTGGAGAGGTGTTGGGAGGACGAGGACAGCCCTGGGGGCACACAGGTGCACAGGGCCATCAGCCCCTGCCCTCGGGGAGTCCGCAGGCTTGTAACTGAGGACCAGAGATAGGGGTGCTCAGAGGCAGAGCTGGAGGAGGCCAATTTGACTTGAGGATCAGCGAAGCTCCCCCCACACCCCTCCCCAGCCTCACATGCATGGAGGCTTTGATGCTGGTAGAGAACAGGGCCGGAGAGGGGGCTCTCACTTCAGTAAAGGTGCTGGGAAAATTGGGGTGCCCTTTGAAGAAAAACCCAACCAGTAAACCCCCAGAAGAATCAAAGAATTCAACGTGGAAGGTAGAGAGGATGATGTTTATTGAAGGTAACCTTTCTAAACATAAAATGACAGGAGAAATCACGAGCAAGAGGTAGAACTGAAAATGCAAATCAGCTTGGTGTCAGAAAGCAAGGACTGCAATCCGCCACAGCTCCCCGGATCAATGCCACAAACAGGACAAGGAAAGTGTTAACAAGCTTGATAGAGTGATTTTTCCTTAAGGCATTGAAACCTTAATAGAAAAGTATGAAAGACCATGAAGCAATGATTTGTGTTGGATTAGGACAGATGATAAACATATTAAAATTTTCAGTCTCACTAGTAACAGAACAAAGGCGACGAAGTCAAGAGTGTTTAAGAGATCTTCCACCTGATAGATGAGGTCACGAGGGTGCTGACAGCATCACGGTAGACTCAGGCCCACACCAATCACGATGATCCTCTCCAGAGAGTCATCTCACCGGAGAGATTAATGCCCCTGAATCCAACCCAACCCTCTGATGCGATGAAATCACTCACCACTTCTTGGAATCTGTTCTAAGGAAATAAGCAGAGATGTAGACAAAGATTTTTATAAACAGAAGGCCATTTTCGTTTTATTTTAAATGGTAAAACACAAATGATGATTTTAAAAGTTTTCTCCCCTCTCAGGAATTTTGAATGGAGACTTTGGAGCCAAATGTCTATCTAAAAATAGAACAGAGTTCTGGAAATAACAGTTGTGTCTACAAATGGAATGACTGCAGTTCCCAAATCAGTCCTTTTTCAGCCCCAGCTGCACACACCAATAAGAAATTAGCAGCAAGGTGACACCCATGAGTAAGGAGGTGGATAAGTAAAAGATGAGGCTTCCGTGAGTTGAAATGTTTTGCAGCCATTAAAAATGAAGTTTATGAAGAATTTTTAATGACATAAGTGCTTATGATGTGATGTTAAGTGATCAAAAAAGAGGGTACGGAAATACTTATTTTAGTGTCATTGCAACTATGTAAAAACACACACTCGCCCAAGAAGGGTTGCAGGAAAGAACACCCAAATAAATGTTAATAGTGTTTATCTCTGGCTAGTGGAACTGTGGGTGTTTTTTTTTTTCTTCTTTTTTATATGTTCTGTGTTCTCAAAGTCTTCTATAAAGATCACTAATTATTTTCATGAAAAAAAAATATGTACTCATCTGAGCTCCCCGCCCCAAAATCGCAAGGGTCTCTAGATAGAAGGAACAGCACAAACAAAGGCCAAGAAGCAGGGAGGAAGCAAGCCAGGGTGGCCAGAGCGTGGGGCAGGGGAATGTGATAAAGTTGGTGCCAGACCTCCCGGGGCCTCGAATGCCAACCCCAGCAGCTTGAATTTTACCCAGAACCCTATCTTCTACCCAGGTTCAAAGTAGAGAGACCTGCTCCTTCTGGAAGATGAGGGCTTCAGGGTGTTGTGAATAGCTCCAGGTGCCAACCTCTTCTTTATTCCCCACTCCCCGCAGGGAAGAGTTTCACACTGACCATCACCGTGTTCACCAACCCCACGCAAGTGGCCACCTACCACCGAGCCATCAAGGTGACCGTGGATGGACCCCGGGAGCCCAGACGTAAGTGCCAGAGCCACTGAGCCCCCTGGGTCGGGGAGGAGGGCCCAGCGGGGGAAGGGCAGTCGCCGAGGTCAGACAGATGGCACTGGATCCGGAGAGCTGTGGCGGATTGCATTCCTCCACTCCACACACCCCCGACTGTGCCTGTGCTTAGCCCCAGGCTGTAGGAAGCCAAGCTGGGAAGAGGAGATGACTGAATCAACTTGACCTACCCTTGGCTCCCCGTACCCCAAGGGATGACTGCCCACTGGGGGCTGGCTGGGGGAGTATGGCAACCTTTAAGGAAAGGAAAAGGATGGGTGTGTGTTGTGTGTGTGTCTGTGTGGTGTGTGTGCGTGTGCGTGGTGTGTGTGTGTGTGTGGTGTGTGTGTGTGGTGTGTGGGTGTGGGTGTGTGTGTGGGTGTGGTGTGTGGTGTGTCTGTGTGTGTGTGTGGGTGTGTGTGTATGTGTGGTATGTGTGTGGGTGTGGTGTGTGGGTGTGGTGTGTGTGTGTGTATGTGTGGTGTGGTGTGTGTGTGTGTTTGGGGGTGGAGGTTGGGCCAGGTTTGCTCTACTCCACCCCAGCTTCCTCTGCCAGTGGCGGAGGGAGGGAGCCATCAGAAGTAGGGGCTGCTCGGGCTGCAAGGCCAGATCCCCTCCTTGGAAACGTTCTTTGAGTCTTAGCATGTGACTTAAGTCACATAGAGCCCAGACACTCTGACCCCAGGACCCACATCTTGAGATCAGGAATGCAAATTTGATTCTGCAAATGTTTATTGAGCACATATTCTGTGCAGGGAGCCCTGATCCGTGCACTTGAGCATCAAAGAAAGTTTGTGTTTCATTGCTTCTGCCTGCTGAATGACCTGGAGTTTGCAGATTCAGACTGGGGAAACTGGAGGGGCAGCTGCCACAGTGGGCCTGAGGCCTGTGTTCCCTGAATGAATGAGTGAAACAAAGAAGCAGCTGGTCATCGCTGGACTGGCTGCTTCCTGAGCTCTGAGCAGAGCTCTTGTGTGGACTGGCCCCCACTCACGGCATACTCATACCTGGTGTATTGAGAGCTGCCCTGTCCTGCTCTTTGTAACTGTGGCCCTTTACAGTTTAGAAAACCCTCTCACATTTTTTGTCTCATGGGATCCTGAACCAAAGGGTCACTAGGTTCCAGGGAGGAGAAAATCCAGCCCTGGGGATGTTGAGAACCTGACCAGGGCCTCACACTGTCTCAGGTGCAGGGAGGCGCCAGTCTTCCCAGAGGCAGCCTTCAATTCCAGTTCCAGGGCTAAGTGGGCCTGAGGCAGGAGGCTGAGAATGGGGTGTGGCTGTACCAGGGCAGCGCCAGTGAGGGCCACCGAGGCCTGGCTCCCCATCTGTCCAGTTCCTGGGCCCACTCCAGTACCTGGCCACTTGGGAAAGGGTCAGAGCTGGGCCCAGTGGCCCTGGAAGAGTTTCCCTGTAGGCCTCTCGGGGCCACCTCCTCCAACCTGCCTCGGGCTCCTGAACCTGGTGACCAGGCCCAAGTTATTCACCTCCCACCTGGCACCTGCCCTGGTCAGATTCCTGCTGAGTCCTTCCTGCTGGGATTGGATGTGAATGGGTCCATGCCCCTGGCCGTGGACTTTGTGGCTCTGGACAATCATGGCTCCCTTTTGGCCTCAGTTTTGTCATCTGTGAACCGGGTCAGTGACCCCAAGAGTCTCAAGGTGGTGATGGCTGGGAAGCCCTTGTGAGCCATAGGCCCTTGGTACAGAGAGCAGATTCTGAGCCAGCTTGCCTGGCTGGGAGACCTTGGGCAAGGTCTGATCTCTGTGGACCTCAGCTGCCTCCTCCAGGAAGTGGGATGATACCACCCAGCCTGCAGGCCTGGAGATCAGTGATGGCTTGTGGATAGCATCTGGCTGTAGCAGGGGGAGGGTCCTTGTGAGTCTCTGTATCTGTGGTATCCTCTTATCCCTGGGACCTGGCATCCCCTCTGTACTCCCACCACTAGCACCATTAGCCGATGGTGAACCTTTCTTGGTCAGCAGCAGGGTGGCTGCTGAGAAACCCAGGCCATAGTAATAGAGGTATCAAGTCTCCGTTGAGGGAGGTGGTATCGTACTTTAAGTCGTGGAGGGAGGTGGTATCGTACTCTAAGTCTCCAGGGGGAGAATCAGGATGAATGGGGGCCACGGTTGGGCTCAACGTGATGAAGAGCTGTTAGGAGCCACTGCACAAAACAGTGAGCACCCACTGTGTAGAGGCACGTGAGCAGAGAGCGCTTGGAGCCTGGTGGGAAGGCTCCCAGGGACCGGCCACTGCCTGGAATCCCTCAGAACCCTCCACGCTCAGCCCTGCCCAGCCCGGAGCAGCTGCCCACCCTCCCCAGCCGAGGCCACTGGATGAGGGTGGAGGCTCAGCCCTGCCCTTGGAAGCCCCCAGTCAAGTCCTTGCCTGCTCGTCTCTCCTGAGGTCCCCCAGACATGAGACAGCCCCTTCTCGGGGTGAGCTGGTAGGGGAAGGGGTGGCATAGGTCGAGGCAGCAAGAGGAAGGGAAAGAAATCAGGAGCGGAGAGAAGCTGGAGTCAGAAGCAAGGCGGTACGGGCCAGATCAGTGGTGTTAGAGTGACTTGAAACAAAATCTTAGCAGAGGCTCATTTATAGAAAAGAGCAGGTGTGGGAGGTGGCACATCTCCCAGTCTCCCATCTGAGCACCTGCTTTCTCTTCCCCCTGCCCGGCCCTCAGGGCAGGTCTCACCTGCACCCTGGGTTCCAGCCCCAACCTGCCCCTCACTCTGCGACCTTGGACAAATCCTCCTCCTTTCCCAACTTCCGTTTCCCCACGTATAAGTGGTCAGAGGGCAGCTCAGCTGCTGCCGGTCACCGAGCACTCCCTGCGTGCCAGGCCCTGTGCAGAGTCTCTTTTTCTTGTTGGCCGTGCTGCACGGCATGTGGGATCTTAGTTCCCCAACCAGGCATAGAACCTGCGTCCCCTGCATTGGAAGCGCAGAGTCTTAACCACTGGACCACCAGGGAAGTCCCCCAGAGTCTCTTAGTTGATCCTCGACAAACCCAGGAGGAGACAGGCCTGGAGGTCAAGCCACTTGCCCAAGGGTGAGCTTCGGTGCACCCCAGGGGCTCCAGCCTGGGGCTCAGGGAAACAAGGGCCACTCAGAAGGGCCTTCCCAGCCCAGTGTGCTCATCTGTAAGATGGGGATGATATTAGCTTCTGCTGCGGGGAGTTGTGAGCTTTTCATGAATTACAGCTGCCTGGCCTGCAGGAGGTACCCAACAACCCTGATGGATTATCACAGGGTTTCCCTTCGGGGCTTTTCTCCTGCTTTGTGACCCCCAACTCCGTGTGAGGGCTGAGCCTTCTGTGGGGAGGGGTGGGAGTAGAGGCTGGTCCCGGGAGCCAGGGAGGCGCGCCTGCAGATCCCCGAGGCCTGGCTGTGGGTTCTGTGGCCAGGTCGTTCCCCTCCGCTGCCCTGCAGAGCGTGCCCAGTCTGCAGCCAGGTGGCCGGCTGGGTTTGAAGGCTGGCTTGGTGGCTTCCTGCCTGTGTGGCCTTGGTTTCTGAGGTTCTCGGTGCTGGTGTCCCTCAGAGTCACCGGGGGCTGGTAAAGAAGCAGCGGAGCAGGATCCCATATACGGGGCAGCAGGCGGTGTAGCGCCTGGCGAGCCTGGGGTAGACCGCAGTTTGGGAACTGCTCACCCTGTCTCCCAGGCTTAGCAGGTGCTGTAGCTGAGAGGGCAGGACGCAGGTTCTCCATGCTGCCTGAGGCCATGGGCCGGGGGCGGTTCTGACATCTTGCCTGGGGGCCCATTCTTCCCCAAAGTGTACATGGGATGATTTCAAAAAATATCTTTCTGGGTACCGACCATGTGTCAGGCACTATTCTAGAAGCTAGGGACACTGCAGTGAGCCCAACAGACGGGCTCTGGCCCTCTTGGGTCTCACACACTAGGGGTGGGGAGAAATGGTAAACCGTGCTGTTGTCACCATGGCCCACGAGGCCCAACCTGATCTGTGCCCACTACCCCTTGCCTTCCTCTCTGACACCCTTCTCCTCACTTACCCAACTCTGGCCACCTTGGCCTCCTGACTAGTCTTCAAACTGGGCAGCTTCACACTTCTGCCTCAGGGCCTTTGCACTGCCGTTCCCTCTACCTGGGGCACACCTCCCCCAACAACCCCAGACGTGTGGCTCGCTGCTTCCCACCTTAAGTCTTTACTCACACTTCTCAGTGAGCCCTCCCCTGACCACGCTGTTTCAATCAAACACACAGGCATCCCCCTCTCGCCCTTACACTTCCCGGCTTTCATTTTACTTATCACCTCCTAAGATGCTATATAGTTCACTCATTTATTTCACGTATTTTTCATCTCCCCTGACTACTATATATGCTCCATGGGGTGGGGGTTCTTTGCTTTGCCAGACACTGATGTAGACCCTGGAACACAGACGTGAGCACTTAGTGGGTGCTCAGTAAATATTTGTTGAATGAATAAACGAGGTAAACCGATGATTAGCTAGTTTAATTTCAGGTAGTGAGAAGTCCTGCAAAGAAAATCTAAGCTGGGGGTTGCGGGGAGCGGTAGAGGGTGCAGGGCTGGGACCCACAGCGGGAGGGGGACAGGGGAGGCCTCCTGAAGAGGTGACATTTGAGCAGAGGCCTGAAGGAGGTGAGCAGACAGCCACTGGGGCTGCTGGGGGCGGGAGACGACGTGGGCAGGAAAAGTGACCCTGAGCCTGCAACTTTAGGACTGTGGCCGTCCTAAAGTTGCCACAGTTCTGTCCCCAGCTCCAGGTGGGACTGGAGGGCATCCCGCCCGGCTTGAGGAGAGGCAATTGCTCCCGGCCCCTGGCTCCCAGGACCCCACTCCCCCTGGGGGAGTGCACCCAGCAGGAGGGAAGGGGTTAACCTCGGACTAACCCCGGTTGCCCTAATCAACCCCAGGCCCCTGGAAGCCCCAGTTGTGCCCCTGGGAGAGCCGCCGGCCCCCCACCCGCCTGGTTCCTTGCCTAGCCACCGACTGGCTTTCATGTGCTCACAGGGGGCCGAGTCACAGCAGACCACCTGGGGCTCAGCCCGTGCCTCCGACTCTGCTCGGCTGTTAGGAGCCGGGTGTAAATCTCCTGACAGGCCGCAGAGCGGGCCTTGGGCCCGGGTGCCCCACCCCACGGCTGGACAGACAGTGGCTGCTGTGTACGGGATGTGGCCGCACCAGGGCCAGGCCGGGCAGCTGAGGAGGTGGCCGAGTGGCTTCAGATGGGAGAAGGGCCCCATGGCTGGGGCCCACATTGTTGCCTGCAGACCACGCTGCTCCTGGGGCCCCGCCCAGCTCTGCTTCTCCCCGCTCCCTGCTCCCGTTGGCCTCCTGCCCCGCTCACCCCACCGCGGCAGGACACTGAGCTGGCCTCCTGCCAGTCGGGCCTCACTGCCAAGGAACCCAGCTCTGCTCTCTTGGAGGTCTTGGGAAGTCAAGACCTTAGCAGCTGAGCTCCATGCAACATGCTGACCAGTCCAGGTTTGACCTTGACCACGTGCCTCCACTTTCCCATCTGTAAAATGGCTGTGATGATAGCGGCCTCTCAGAGGATCGTGGCCCTTGTAGATGACACGCGTGGCCTGCCTGGCACAGTGCTTGGCACGTCGTAGATGTCTGCTCAAGCGGTTGCCACTCTCATCACGGGGGCTTGTGTCGGGCCAGTGTGAGGGCAAGGGCATGGCCCTGATGGCCCCTGGGTTTCCGCCTGAAGCACCAGGTACCTGGCAGGTGTGGGGACCCGACGCTGGCCCGGTGCTGAGAGATGCCCGCCTGGCTGGGCCCCTGTGTTCCTCCCCCAACTTTGATCCTTCTCACACACCTGCGAGGCTGGGCCCTCCCACATCCATTGAGGAGGGGTTGTGAACCCAGAGTGCCTTCCTTGAGTGCCAAGGCCAGGTGGGCTGTTTAATTCTCCCGGCCTGTCCACACCCTCAGGAGTTAGAGTGTGAGCTCCACTTCACAGGTGGCACAACTGTGGCCCAGTGGGTAAGAGCTGCCTGGGACAGGCCTGGGCCACTGGGCCCCGGAGGGTCATAAATGAGGATCGGAGCACTCATCAAGGTGACGTCGGAGGGGCTGTCAGTGAGTTGAGCCCAGGTGCTGCAGGCGGACAGGCAGCCCAAGCGAGGTCCAGAGGGCCAAGGTGGGGCCGTCCCCAGGCAGTCCCCCTCCTCTGCACAAAGTGCTCTACTCTCCTCCAGCTCATCCTCAACTCAGGGGTTAGACACTATGATAACCACTTGGCAGCTGTGGCAACTGAGGCCCAGAGGATCAGAGGGACTTGGTGGGTTAGAGCAGGGTGTGATTAGAGGGTTGGACTCTCAGCGCTGAGCTTCAGAGCAGGGCAGGGCTCCTGGTGGAGTCCACTGAGACCCCCTCATCTTCCTCTTTCCAGGCCTGTCCTCCTGCCTCTGCTCTGGGCCCTGGGCCCGGGCTGGGCCCTGACACCCATTGTTTGGAGCCCCTGACTTCCCAAACCCAGGCTCCTTTCCTACAAGATGGGCTCCGGGAAGACAAGGTGGCCAGGTGCCTCTATGTGACCTCGAGCATGTCCCTGACCTTCACTGAGCCTCAGTTTTCTCACCTGTGAACTAGGGACAGTGGTAGACCCCCTCATGGGGATAATGCAGGTGAAACAAGGCAGAGCGTGTCAGCTGCTTAGACAGTGGAGTGGAGGAAGCACTGGGTAAGTGTCAGCCGCTGTTTTTCTTTCCGTTCCTGCTAGCTACTGCTCTTAGCCTGCACAGGTGCTGCGAGAGGGGGCTTCCTGGAAGAGGCGGAGAGTAAACACTCGAGAAACCCTGGGAGCAGCAGGAGGCGGTGATGGGAGGGCCCGGGAGCACGCAGCCCTGCCTGCCTTCCTCTGGGCACCTCATCCTGGCCGGTGGCTGAGGCTTTGCAGTCTTAAGTCAGGGACTTTCAAAGCTAGAGGTGCCTCGGTGAGCAGTGTGTGCAGATGGGAAACTGAGTCCCAGCGTGAAAGGGCTGGGCCCCTGGTGACCTAGTGAGCTGGGCCAGGGCTCCCCACCCAGCTCTCACTGTGGGCAGCCGAATGAAAGAGGTCTATTCTGAAGGCACATCTTCTTTCCTCGGGCACAGGGAGTTCCGTTCTCCTCCCAGTGTGAAGGCCCAGGTCCCGTGGCTCTGAGACTCTCTGGCACCCTGGCCACGTGGAGCCACCTCAGCTCCCCTTCGCCCCTCCTGGGCCGTGGCTCCGGCATTCCACAGCAACAAGGAAGCAGTTCCCCAAGTGCTGTTAAAACTCCTCCTCCAGGAAGTCTGCCCTACGTGAAGGCAGAACAGCATGTGGTGGGAGCGTGGGCTCTGGGACCACGTGACCTGATTTATATCCCAGACCAACCGCTTAGTGTAGGGCTCATCTTGAAGCCTCACTGGCCCCATCTGTACAATGGGACCAAAAGGGAAGTGTCAGGAGAAAGAGCACTGGACTTGGAGTCGGGGTCTGGGTGCCGACGCCAGCTCTGCTGTCCCGGCTTTGTGTCCCGGACGGGACTTACCATCCTGGCCTCCGTGTCCTGGTCTCCACGTGGGGATGATAATCCTGCGTCCCTTGGCACGGGCTGGGGTAGAAGTGACCGTGCAGATGGTGGGGCCCCAGGTGGGTGGAGAGCGTCCGGTCACCTTGTTTGACCAGCACCATGACCTGCGAGGGCACCACGATGCAGACACCGTGGCTTGGGGTGGGTGGGGGAAAGGGGTGAGGCTACCAGGTGGCAGAGCCCATCCTCGGACCCAGCCTGGCTGCGAACCCCTCCTCCTTCCACTGGCCCACAGGAGTATCTCTAGGCACTTAGTGCACAGTGTGACTCAGAAACGGGACTTTATTAGCCAGTGGCGATAACAACAAGGCCTGAGGTTTTGCACCAGCTTTCGTGTAACCCCACTGGCTGACTTCAAGCTTGTGGTTGACTAAGACACCCAGATCCTTTGCACCTGAGCTGCTGTCGGGTCAGTGTGTGGTCTCCAGATCTATCCAGCCGGCTCCCTGCCTGTTGAGATTGTTCTGACTTCATGCCCCAGCTCATCCACATTGCCTTGCCATTTTCAGTGACCTCAGCAGCAAGGGCAACAGCGTTTCCTCCAAGGCCTATCAGGACTGAGGCCAAGCCCTCCTGCACTTCCCTAGAGACCACGTCCTGAGGGGTATCCATTGGCCAGTCCTCGATGGCTAAGTTTAGACAACCAACCAGCAAATGAAATCCCAAACTTGGAGGACGCAAACTGGCAGCCCCTGAACAGGACATGTTCTACAAAGTGGTTGAGTTATTTTGTTGTTGTTTTCAGTGTTTGAATTAATTGCCAACATATAAAATATGGGAGGTTTCACATAAAAGCAGGTTTATGGCTTCTGGTAAACTGGAACCTCTGGCAACACTGGGCCCACCCCCATCAGGGCACCAGTCAGCTGGACTGGATGGCAACTGCCCATTCGACAAGGCCCACCCTCTCCAGTCTGCCCCAGGCCCCGCCCATCCCATGTGCCTCATTTGTGTGACTTGCCCAGCCCCCATAGTCATCTAACTTGGTGGCCCCAGCTCCAGCCAAACTGACCCCAGCCCACGTTTTTCCTGTTGCCAAGGGTCCTGGGAGGCAGCAGTGGGGGGCCCGGCTGGGAGCCAGGTGGTCTCATTTTGGCTGCTGAGTGTCCCATGGGCTCGGGCCTGGGGCCTCCTCAGAGGAGAAAGTGGGTCCCTGGTTCTTGGTGACTTGCTGAGCCCATTGAGGCTCCCAGGACAACCTGTTCCATTTCTAAGGGCTCTCAGATGCCTATCTGAGCTTGTGACAGGGGTGTGTAGCGAGACTAGGGGCCTGTGGGTACCAGAATCCACTGCATCCCCCTTTTGAAAATCAGAAATCAGGCCCATTCTGAAGCCCCCACCTCTGTCCCCTCACTCCCAACGGCAGTGAAGAGTCATCTCACACTTTCCAGGCCCCAGGACGCCATTTTCCAAGCCTCCGCCAGCATGGTGAGGAGTTTTGTTTTACCTCCCACTATCTCTCTCCTTCTTCTTTCTCCGTCAGTCTAGAAAATTCCTCATGTCACTGAAGACCCCAGGACTCAGGCAAGCCTTCCCCTCTCCCTTAGCGCCTCCCCACACTTCTTTTCCAAGGATCCCAAGTCTAAGACATCCTCCCTCTTTCCTCGCTGTGTGACCTCGGGCAAGCCTCTTCACCTCTCTGAACTGCAGTTCTCTTGTCTGTAAAAAGAGGACCAGGCCCACCTGTCTGCCTGGCCTCCTCCCTCAGGGTCAGGTGGAGCCAACCGGGCCAGCCTCGGCTGACAGGCTGATCAGGAGAGCCCAGGAACGTCCGGTCCTCTCAGTGAGGAGTCTGTTACAATAGAGCGTCTGCCCTGGAGAAAGCCCCCGACACAAGGAGGTGTGTGAACAGAGATATTCCTGGGAGTCCTGCATGCAGGGGGATAATTTGGAAGCGAGCTAAGTGTCCTTCTGAGAGGAATGGCTGAGGGGACTGCGGCCTCCAGGGGATGTGAGGAGCAGGAACGAGGGACACCCACAGGCTTAGTGAGGCCGCCCCGCCCCCACTTGTTGCTCTTCACTGTGCCCCAGGGTGGGCTCCCGAGGTTTTGCGGGAACTCTGTTGTTTCTCTGGGGCTGGGTTACTCTCTCCATCTATCAGATAAGGAAACTGAGGTGGCCCCCCAGGTGTGCTACTGAAAGAGCAAGTTAGAGAATGATACAGCCAGGCTGCGACCATTCAAGAAAGTTCTGTGAGAAACTCGCTCTGTGTTTTGCATGCACGTGAAACCAAAAAAAGGCTGGAAAGAAAGACCTCCAAATTGATCACGTGGGGATTTCTGGGCAGGGATTTAGGGTGGGTCAGAGGGGGCATTAGCCTTACCTGTAATGCTTTTATTTTTGTAGCTATTCATATTTTGCTTGTGAAAGGTAAAATGAGTAATTGAAAAAGTGGTGTGTGTGTGTGTGTGTGTGTGTGTGTGTGAGAGAGAGAGAGAGAGAGAGAGAGAGAGAGAGAGGGAGGTGGTAGTCCCTGCAAGCCTGATGTCATTCAAGAAGGCTTGAGGGTGGCCTTGGCTGGCTGCTTAAAGGCAGGGGCATGGCCATCTTGACCCTGCCAGCTCCTCCAGGGTCTCGGAGACGAGGCTGGTGTCCTTACTGTGTGGGCCATGGCAGAGGGATACTGGGAAATGCTGGCAGTTTCTCCAAGTGTGATGCCCAAGCCAGGTGCACTGGTCCCCTGTCCCCTGCTTCGGGACAGAGATGGGAGTCCAGCCCCTCACACAGCGCCCCACTCCACTTCCCAGCATCGTGGTGAATTTCCCCTCCTGTCTGAGACCCAGAGGGGAGAAGGCATGTGCTGGGGGTCCCAGGGTAGCTCTGGGCTGGAGGAGCCAGCATTCCCATTCCGGGGCCATCTCCCATTCCTCTTGCAGATGTGAATGGCAGGCAGGATGGATGCTGCGGGGCAGACAGTGGCAGCATCCCTGGGTTCTCTCCCTGCCTCCCATGGGATCCTGCTTAAGCCCCTTTTCCGTGCCTGTTGCCTCAGATTCCCCTTCTGCCAAAAAGCGTAACGTAGAGGTGTAGGTCGCAGGCTTTGATTTGAACCCTGAGTTCAAATTTTGACTCCACAACTTACTGGCTCAGTGGCCTGGAACCTCTTTGAGCCTCACCTATGGATGGCATAAGAAGGTAGGAGTGAGATGATGGCAGCCCCAGGGCAGCACGTACTGACCAATCTCTGTTCAGAAGAGACATCGGAGGTGGCCTATGGGTTCTCCCTGCAGAGGCCTAGGGTTAGACCTCAGGGAGAACTTCCCAGCAGAGCAAGGCATTTCTGCCCCCCTGAGACTCTCGGGGACCAGCTTCTCATGGGCTCCCATGCTCTGCAGGGCATCGACAGAAGCTGGAGGACCAGACCAAGGCGTTCCCCGACCGCTTCGGGGACCTGGAGCGCCTGCGCATGCGGGTGACGCCGAGCACGCCCAGCCCCCGAGGCTCGCTCAGCACCACCAGCCACTTCAGCAGCCAGGCCCAGACCCCCATCCAAGGTACGGCACAGGGAGGTGGGGGCTGCGGTGGGAGAAGGGGACGGGGGCCTGGAAGTGGTCTCTCTGCTCCAGACCAAAAGCTCATCCCAGGGTCGTTGGCTGCACCACCCTGGTGTTGGTCGTAAAGGAGCATCAGTGCCCCTGCGCGCGGCCTGCTCTGAGGGCCTGCTCTGCCCGGTCCTGGGCTCAGCCCTTCCTTCCTTCATTCCGCAAACATTCATTGCCACTCACCCTGTGCCGTCGTGGTGCCTGGCCCCAGGGATGAATAGACAGGCACAGTCCCTGCCCTCCAGGAGCTCCCTGTCCCCGGCGGGACGTGGGTATTAAGTCCCCCGGTGCACCCGTTAAAGTTGGGCAGGACTCGCCCAAGGAGCCTGGGACAGACACATGTCTGCCAAGGACACCGCAGCCCCCCAGGCCTCAGCTTTCTCATCTGAAAGCGGGGTGGTGGTGGATGCCCCTGCCTGGGCCTCGGGTGACATTAAAATGACGTTACTGCACTCAAACTTTGTCAACTGTGAAGTGAATTTGTCCCTGGAGAGAGACAGAGCATCTCCTGAGAAAGGTCCCCACCTGGCCCAGAGACTCTTCCCAAACAGGAAGGAGGAGGGAGGCCTCTGGGCGGAGGCCCAGGATGGAGTCTTTACCCCTTGGGCAGATGGACACGGCAGGCACGTGTGAGCCTAAGTCTCGGGCAGGCCGTCCAGGTGTACAGGGCCTGGCACATAGCAGGTGCTCAGTAGGTGGTCAGATGGTGAATATCTACTCTGCTCTCTAGGTTCTCTTGCCAGTGGGTTGGGGTGCAGGAGGCTGAGCGCATAGCTGACCCTCAGGCCAGGCAGGGACGGAGGGTCCTCATCACCAGTGCTGGACGCAGCCAGGAGGGCTGGCTGCTGCTGTCATGCACCGTGGGTGTCTGTTCTTTCTTGGTCCTCCAGGCCCTGGTTAGAACCCATTTGGCAGATGAGTGAATTGAGGCTTAAGAGGTTCAGGGCCACTCTTGGGTCACACAGCGCATCAATGACCAGGTTCAAAGTGTCCACAGCACCTGCCCCCAGGAACTTCCTGTACTTCTGAGGGCGCAAGCAAGGGAGTCCCTGCTGGGTCTCTCCATTAAGGGAGGCCCCGCCCCCAGCCCTGGCCATGTGTGCCAGGCACAATGCCATGGCAGGGGGACTTGATGCAGCCCCCTGGTGTGAAGAGACGGTACCTCCCTTCTGGCCTGGGAAGCTGGGCCTTGGCCCTGCTGAGCCCCCAAGGTGGGGAGAGGTCCCAGGTCCAGGCTCTTAGCCACGGGCTGTCGAGTTTGAGACACTCAGCAACTCTTAAGCCAGGGGGGCTGCAGGGTGGAGGGGTCTGTCTGAGCTCAAGAGGCAGTAAGAGGTCCTCTGGGCTCATGTCCACCCCCGCCCAGAAGCTGTCCGTGCTCCCGTTCCCGGCAGGCCACCCTTTTTGCAGGTACAGTGGTCTAACACTCCAGGCCTTTCCCGGACATGGGCAGAGCTGGGGCCCAGCCAGGGGGCCCTGGAACCCAGCAGGTGGGGGCTAACAGTGTGGCGTCCTGTCCGGCAGCTTCCGTGGAAGGAGAACCCACCTCTCTTTCCGCTTGTGTGGACATGGCTTGGGAATCAGCACCTGCTGGAGCCTGAGGCAGGCCTACCCACCCTCTGTCCAGCCCCAGAGGGCCAGGCCTAGCCCAGCAGCAGGCAGAGCCCCTGCCTCCACGGAGGCTGGGAGGAGAGGAGGTCGGGCCTGTGTGGGATAGTGGCTGACCCAGTCCTTCCCCTTCTGCTGTATCCTGAGGCAGGGTGCTCGCTAGCCACCCACAGCATTGGACTTCGGGCAGCCTCTGTGGCCCTTCACACCAGCCAGGCCTCCCCGTCCTCAGGCCTGTCCCCTTTGGAGTGAGAGGAAGGGCTTTTGACAACCAAGACCAAGGAAGAAACATGAACTTTGCAGTCAGGTGGACCTGGCTAGGAATTCGGGCTCTGCCAGGCACTGGCTGTGTGATCTTAGGCAAGTCGCTTCACCTCTCTGAGCCTCAGTTTTCTCATCTGTAAAGTGGGAAGAAGGAGGTATCTGTCACAGGGGTGTTGGCAGGGCCAGGCTTGGGGAGTCCCTCTCACTGGCCCTCCCCTCCTGGTGGGACAAGCCTCTACTTTCAGACTCCATCCTGGGGGTCCCCCTCAGGATACCCCACCACCACTTCTCTTGGTTCCTGTTAATAGCTTTGACCCCCCAGCTTTGGTGACTGGCAAGCAGTGCCGAGGCCCCGACTCCTCCGTACCCCAGCCCCCAGCCCCCCGGCTGTGACCGCCCACAATGGGGGCTTCTCACAGCTCAAAGGCCTCATTCAGCCACCACACAGCAGCTGAGGCAATTTGGAGAAGAAAATAAACATTTCCTTCCAGTGTTGGGATTGGCTGCTCGACAGCAGCCTGGCCAGCTCGGGTTTCTTGGGGCTACTGGGCTGGAGGGGGTGGGGCTGGGGGCAGGAGCTGAGGGGGTGCTGAGGGCCGACGCTCCCCCCACCCTGGGAGGGAGGCAGGAGAGGACGGTGGCAGGGCCGGGCAGGCCTGCCCGCAGCCCACATGACCCCCGAGGGCCACACGCACCCAGGCCCACCTGGCACGGCCTTGTTTCCCGGGCTACAGCCCTGCCATCGCATCCTGGGCTCCCTGTTTGGGCTCCCTTTGTTTTGAAAAAGGGGTTCCTGTCAGGCGGCAGCGCTCGCTTCCCTGGGCTCAGAACAAGGTGTTAGCCTCATGCCTGGCTGTGCTTGGGGTGCCAGGCACTGCCAACAAGACTCCTCCCCTGGGGTTCAGAGATGAGGGCAGGAGCCAGGCTCCTCTGACCCCTTAGGCTTCAGGGCAGCACTGAGCAGCCAAAGGATCTGTTAGGGAGGGTCCAGATGTGCCAGAAGGCCCCCGTCTCCCGGCCCCTAGCCCCCACATCTCCCCACCTGGAGCCCGGAGCCTCATCCTGTATCATCCACATCTGGGACCAGAGACTGCTGCTGAGGAAACCCCCCGCCCCAGCTGACCTGGGAAGACCCCAAAGTCCAGAGAAGTTACAAGTCTTATCTGAGGTCGCACAGCACCTCAAGCAGATCTGGGGAAGTGAGGCCTGAGGGCACCTGCAGCTCTAGCCTCAGCCACGCCTCAGGCACGGCAGGCAGTGCACACCTGGAGCTGGCCAGGGGCAGAGGCTGGGCCCCTCCTGAGCCCTCTCTGGCCCCTAGTCTTTGGTGGACAGAGGGCTTGGGGACAGACAGGCTTTAGACTGCTGCTGGGGGCTCATCCACCTCCCCACTGCTGCCCAGAGTCACCCCTTTGGCCAGGGTACAAGGAAGGCCCAGGGTCAGGGGCTCATCTTTGCAGGGCCCTGAATGAGCCGGTTTTCCTGAGTGCCCAGAACAGGAGGGGTCACAGCTGCAGTGGCAGCACAAACCCTCATCAGGCCCCTACTCTGTGTCCAGTGTAGGCACTTTACATGTATTAACTAATTTAATCCCTAGGAACTGTTATTGTCTCCATTTTTCATGTGGGACAACTTGATGCACAGAGAGGTTTAGTGACTTGCCCAAGGACACACAGCCAGCAAGTGTCAGAACTAAGAGAAGTATCCAGCCTCAGAGACCACACAGTTAACCTTCAGTCTGTGCTGCCTCAAAGATGGGACAGTTACCCTTCAGGCACGTGTCAGAACTCAGGACTGAGAGCCCTAGGATTCTGTGTAGGTCCAATGTGCTGTGTGACACTTAGGCAAGTGCCTCACCCTCTCTGAGTCTCAGTCTTCCTACCAAGGGGTTTAGACTCAATCCTGAAGCCCCTTTGACTGTTGAGGTTTGGGGGTTCTGTGATTACAAAAGTACGGGGCAGGGG
Organism: Physeter macrocephalus; assembly: GCF_002837175.3. Taxonomy (NCBI): domain Eukaryota; kingdom Metazoa; phylum Chordata; class Mammalia; order Artiodactyla; family Physeteridae; genus Physeter; species Physeter macrocephalus. Next base: position 15,525,002 of record NC_041216.1, read on the forward strand.
CTGGGATACTTTTGTCTTGGAGCCAACTCCTGGGGGAGCCAGGGTGGGGCCTGGGCTGGACACCGGGTCTCTGTGTGACAAGGGCAGGGTCCAGGCCACCAAGCCCCTCTGGCTGCCGTCTGTCTCACTTGGCTGTGGAGGCGGGTGAGGGTGGCATCTGATCCTTGTCTGGCCACCAGTCAGCTCCAGCCTGCAGGGCAGCCCTGGAGACACAGGCCCAGGCTGAGGCCGGGGATGAGGGGGCGGGCAGGGATGGACAGAGCTGCCATGGACCCAGCTCCCACAGCACAGGCGGAAGCTCCCGTAACCTAACTGAGCCCCACCTGGGCAGGAGAGGTGCAGGCGCACACGCACATACACCCCAGCGGGAGCAGAAAGCGGAGGCCTCGTGATGAGTTCCAGTCCCTTCTGCGCAGCGTCAGAAGAAGCCATCTTTCTCTCTCTGCCTGGTCCCTCGTCTGCGAGAGCAGGGCCTGACTCCCAATCTCACAGGACCGTTGGAGACCCTCTTTACCGAGAGCGAGAGAGGGAGGGCGAACCTGCCGGGCCAGGCTGTTGGGCAGCCTGTGCTGTCCCCGCCCTTGGCTCCCCGCACACCCACAGCCCAGCGGGGAGCCCACCTGCCCCCTCGACAGGCCTCTGCACGGCTAGGCTGGGAAGAGGGTGCTGGGAGGAGAGAAAAGCCCTCCCCCTCCTCTGCCTGCCCCGGCAGCGCCCGGGGCCACCCACAGCCCAGACCCCTGCTCGCACCTGCTTCCCAGGTGGGGCCGGATTGGGAATCAGCGGGCTCCAGCCCCCGAGCAGCTCAGGGTGGTGGGAGCAGAGCCGCATGTAGCACCAGGGATCCCCCTAGACGGGCCTGTAAACCGGAGTCCGAGGTCATTCTTGAAGAAAGGCTGCCAGGGTGGGGTCGGGCAGTGACTGACCATCCCGCTTGCCGTCCCCCAGGCACCTCCGACCTGAACCCTTTCTCCGACCCCCGCCAGTTTGACCGCTCCTTCGCAGCGCTGCCGACCCTCCCGGAGAGCCGCTTCCCGGACCCCCGGATGCATTACCCAGGGGCCATGTCGGCCGCCTTCCCCTACAGCGCCACACCCTCAGGCACAAGCATCAGCAGCCTCAGCGTGGCCAGCATGCCGGCCACCGGCCGCTTCCACCACACCTACCTCCCGCCGCCCTACCCGGCGGCCCCGCAGAACCAGAGCGGGCCCTTCCAGGCCAACCCTTCCCCCTACCACCTCTACTACGGCGCGTCCTCCGGCTCCTACCAGTTCTCCATGGTGGCCGGCAGCAGCAGCGCTGGCGACCGCTCGCCCACCCGCATGCTGGCCTCCTGCCCCAGCAGCGCCGCCTCTGTGGCCACCGGCAACCTCATGAACCCCAGCCTGGGTGGCCAGAGCGACGGCGTGGAGGCCGACGGCAGCCACAGCAACTCGCCTACCGCCCTGAGCACGCCCGGCCGCATGGACGAGGCCGTGTGGCGGCCCTACTGACCGCCCGGGTCCGAGTGGACTGCTCCCGCTGGTGGCGGGGACCCCAAGAACCTTCCAGACAAGTGGCGGGCCCAGCTCCAAGGCTCAGGGCACTCATGGGACTTAACGCTCCACGGCAGCTGTGGGCCCGGGGTCCGTGGTCCTGGGGCCCAGAGCTGGTAGCTGGCTCTGAGAGCATCTGGTCCAGCCACGTCTTTGTACAGAGGGGTCGGGACCTCCCCCAGGACCCTGCCCCCAGCCCAGATCCTACTCATCTCATCCCACATCCCTGTGGGAGAAGTAGCCTCCTCCTGCCACCTCCCCTGGAATGACCTGGCTGTCCCCAGCTATGCCTACTGCTGTCACGGGGTCCAGGCCTCTTAGGACAGAGACCATCTCTGTTCTAGAGCGAGGCGGCATTTGCCCACATGGTTTGGCCTTTTATCCTCGGGACCCTAGAAAGACCTCCCCACCCTTACCTTCCTCAGAGACCCCGCACCCTGTGGGCCCAGCCCCACCTCTGCATTTACACAATTGAGTTGAGTCACAACTGGAAGGTCCCCCAGCCCTGAGACGGGCTCGCTTATGGTTTGGTTGGGGAAGGAACCCCTCCAGAGGCCCCAGGGAGTCGCTAGCAGAGATGGAATGAGGATACCCCCAGGCCCGCCCCCCAGCTCTGCTTCCCTACAACTCCTGGCAGCTACGGGCCCCGACCCCATCCCAGCCATCCGTGGGTCCCAGGCCCCAGAGCAGACTGGCCTGCGGCAGCAGGCCCCTAAAACCGGGGAAGACACCTGCGGACAGGTCTTCCATGCACTTTACCAGTCCAAGGCATTCGCCCTCTGTTCTCTCAGTGGGGGCTGGGAAGGGTCCTTTCCCCCTAGGCTGGTCTCAAAATTGCCATTTTTGGAGAAAGCACCAGGACCAGACAGGTCCTAACAGAAAGCCTTGGGGTAAGGGGTCATGGGGTCAGATGTCAGCATCCCTGGCCCACCTAGGTCCAGCCAAGCTGTGCACAGCCAAGCTGTGCCCCGGACCCGCAGCCTCGTGGGAAGGCCCAGCCAAACCTTCCAATCTCTGACACACGACTCTCCATCTTTAACCAGTCTGCTCCTAAAGCAGTCTTGAACAAAAAAAGCAGTTTTTAAAGCTGATTTTAGAGAAAGAAGCTTGTCAAACATTTTCAGACACACGATCTCTTACAGGAAAAGGCCCCATGCTAGTGAACGATATCCCTCCCCCTCTGAGAGTGTGGAATTGTTAAGATCCCAAAACCTCCTCAAGAGGTCACAGTCCTTCAGCAGCATCCCACCAGCTTGCACCAAAGGCCAACCTGGTGCAGAGCAAAGGGAGTGCTGGTGAGATGCCGGAATCTCCAGTCTGTGGCTCTCGGGCATTTGTCCAAGAGGACGTGTGGGTGTCCCGGTAGAGGTGGGAGGGATGTGGGGGAGCACGGTGGCTGCATGATGGCAGAACACAAGAGCTGTGAAGGGCTTGGCAGCCTCAGCTCAGCCCCTGCTGTGCTCACAGGGGAAGTATTACAGTTTACAAATGGGAAAGTAGGCCTTGCCCAAGGGTTTAAGCATGTCCGAGTATTTTTCGTTCTAGAAAGGCATAAAAAAACCATGTCTGAATTTTTTTAGTTCTCGAAATGTGTAAGTGGAAAAGGACAAAACTCTTATAAGCATTGGGCAGCATGTGGCTTTTAGCCATTGTTTCAGCCCCATCCTCTGTGGATGTGGAAATCTCCCCTACAAAATGCTCCTTAGCGGTTGTCTCTGTAATAGCACGTGGCCTGCCTGCCACCGCACCCTGTAACATCCGCCAGATAAGCACATGGGATGCACACTCAGACAGGTTAGGAGGTCCTTCTGGTGATCTTATTCAAACCCCTCTTGCTACAGCTTCTCTTGTCCTGCCCTCACTGGAAAAAGCAGTCCCCTGCTTTTATCTCTTCAAAATAGCTGCTGGGGGGATCCTGCTGCTCCCTTCAGCCGGGGGTGAGGGGGGGATCTCTCCACCCCTTCTCAGGAAGCAGCTACAAATGCATTGCCCTCATGTCTCCTCCTCTCCTATTCTCTTTGGTTGTAGACTGGCCCCAGGCCCCAGTGGGAGGCACCCTTGGGTTCCCAGTGCCCAGCACTTTGTAGCCCCTCCCCAGAGTACTACCCCTTCCTGACATCCAAGCCCCAGTGGGGGCAGGGACAGGAAATAAATCGACCCCCTCCCCGCAACTCCCTGACTCAAAGTGATGGCAGCCGTGCTGAGTCTTTTTTAAGACCCATAGTGGGTACAGACAGCTTGGGCTGGTAAAAATGGGTCCTTATTTACAAGGCTGCTTTGAAGTTGTACTAGGCAAACACACTGATTTAGAAAGCACAAGGAAACGAAGGGGTTTGGGCACCATATTACTGTAAGCCTCTTGGTGGTGGGTACGGATACGTTGTGACATATTGTCATGCTGAGGAGGTAATACCTGCTATACTCATATCTTCCGTAAAACCGACCCAGGGCTGGGAAGAAGGTGGGGAGGGATGGAAACTGCTTTGCACTATAATTTGCTTGGTGTGTTTGTTTTTAATGCACAACTTCCGTGTACAGTAAACTGTCTTCTATACTATTTAACAGTAAAATGGAATTTTGACTGATTTGTTCCAATAATATAACTCTGAGATGTGTTGAAGGATCTCAGTGCCAGACTTCTAGAGCTGTATGCATGGGGCTGGGAGAGGATGGGAGTCCTCCCACCACGGCCACGGAGGAATGGGGCAGGGCCTGGGGACAGGAGCAGGACTGATCGCACTGCTTTGGAGATCCCCGGCGCCTTGGCCTCCCTGCATCCGGCTCCATCTGGAAGGGCCACAGAGACCACCCTGGGTAAGTGCAGCTGGCGAGGGCTCTCCCATGTGTGGCCGGAACCCCAGAGGCATATCAGGGCTTCAAGGTGCCACCATCCCTCCTCCCTTCGCAGGTGGCCCATGACTTTTCACAAGTCAGCAGAATAGGCAGAGCACCTGTTCCAGCTCATCCCCCAGGCTCTGAGTTGGGAAGGGGGCATAGGCAGGTGGACCGTGAAGCAGCCTTGGTGGGAGCCCATCTCTGGGAACTGTTCGCTGCAATACTGATAAATTAGCAGCAATCAGAACTGCAAAGCAGTCAGCTACGTCAGCTCCCCCATTTTGCAGCTGAGGCGACTAAGGTGCAAAGAGGGGGTGTCACCTGGCCCCACAGCTCCGCGGAGGAGTTTGTGGCTGATGGTGAGGGCGACGGGTGTGAGGTTGTGGGCCCCTGGCTTGACACCCTCCCCAAGCCTGCCAGCAAGGAGGCCTGGCCCACGGTGCCTGTCCAGCTGGGGCTTGGGGAGGGGAAATTTCATAAAACACCTTATTTTTGAGTGCAAATACTTCCAAAGCTAATCCCAAGACTTTGCCCTGTTCAGTTAGGTTGGTCTCCCTGAAACCCAACACCCGACAGGAAGTTGCCCTTTCCCCAGCCTAAACCCTGATCCCCGCCCCTCTGCGCTGAAGCACCCCTTCTGCCCCAGGGCCAGCAGAGTCTTCTCTGAGCAGGATCCCAGCCAGAGCTGCAGAGCTACTCTGTGGGTGTGCTCTGAGTGCCGTCTGCCCGGATGAGCAGGAATGGTCCTGAAGCAGCATCTATAAGTCAACACTCTGCTTCCGTAATATGTGTTTGTTTGGGGGCCCTTTGTAAGGCATGATGGAGGTTATGAGGGAGCCACAGTTCAAGCTCCTCCCCGCTGGCCACACTTTGGTGCCACAACTGATATAAGAGGAGGTGTGGCCTCCAGAGCCCCTGACTCAAAGCTCCATCACCTTAACCCTAGCAAGCACAGACTAGCACACCCAGGTTCCCAAGGGGAAACTGAGGTCCAGAGAAGTCCAGGACTTGCCTGAGGTCACACAGGCTGCTGGGGGAAGAGCTGCAGTAACCACATCAGCCTGCAGGTGGCAGCAGGTGGGGAGAGTGAACATGCCCCTCCAGAGAAGGGGGAAAAGGGACTTGCCTCAGTTATGGCCAGAATTCAGGTTAGATGTTGGAAAGAACTTCCTAACCTCAGGGGGTTCATCCCAGAAGGGCCTGGAAAATATCTTGATATGGAGGAAGGGTTTTCTTTCCTTCTTTAGCTATGTGCCTGTGGGAGGTCCCTGTCCCTCTCTGAGCCTCCCTTTTTATTCAGATATTATACAAGCACCTACTGTATGCCAGGTATGTAGTAGAAGTATCATATGCCAGGTATGTAGTATCAAGTCCCATGATCCCCAAAGCCCTGCTTTGGAACAGGGGTTTACTCGGCTTGAAGGAAATGTTGACATCCCTGGCCCAGCATCCCCAGCCTGCTGGAGCCCAGGCCCAAGCCCCCCATCTCCTGCACCTCCCGTCAAGGGTAAGGGGGCCATTTTGTTCCAGAGTCTGGGAGCCCCTGGACTCTAGAATTCCATTTTGAGGCTCAAGGAGCTGGTCCAGTTTGGGCAGTGCCTACGGGTTCACCAGCTGTGTCAGGCCACAGCCTGTGTCCGGCCTGGCCAGAGGCTGAGAGAGGTGGTCCAGGCCTTGGGACTCCCAGGGGTGGTCTCCCTGGGCACTGGACTGATCTTGGCACCTCCTGAGGGGTGAAGTGGTCCCAGACAGACTTGAAAGTGCTTGGCTTCTGGCCATGGGGATGGCTTTGGCTTTTGTAGTGAGAGGTGGATGTCCCGGCAGGGGTCTACGGGCCCCAGGTAATGATGTGTGCCCAAGGGAAGAGCTCTGAGGGCCGGAGGAGGCTGCGGTGAGGGGCTGCCCGGTGCGGGGCCAGCACCGGTCCTCTGGGGAAGGGCCTCAGGCCTGCCTTACGCCCCCCTCTCCCCAGACTGCACCCCACAAACACAGCCAGCCAGGCCCCCCCAGCATGGCCCAGGGGCAGCTCTCAGCTGCACCAGACACGCAGCTTGGCCACCGGGGAATGCACCTCAGTGGCTCGGTTCATTCTGGGGTCGTAAATGAAATGAGCTGTCCAAAGGACGGGGGCGGGGGGGTACACTGGAGTGAAAGAATGAACTGTTCCTTGCGGAAACTCAGGGTGCCCCCCGTTCCTCCCCATGGGAGCTGGGGAGCTGGGGGGGAGGGGCCGCATCCCCCCAACACCCGCATCCACACCGATGTGGTCCAGCAGCTAGAGGAGCCCGGGGAGCCGGATTCCAGGCTTCCTATTTTTAGTTTTGCAGTTAATGGCACGCTGTTTGTTTTATATATTTATATTCACCCTCAGAGGGAGCCAGCCCGGAGGAAGCCCTTGAGCGAAGGGGAGAGGAGCAGCCCCAGAGCTGGCTTTCTGGAGCCACCCTTCCTTTGTGCCCATGCCAGCTGCTGGAAACAGTTGTGACCTCGTTGTTGTCCTAATGGGTGGCAGCTGTTTGGGCCACATACCCCACTCTGCTCTTTGGGGCTGGTGTCTGCAAGGCCTTGGCCAGAGTTCATTCACTCATTCACCAAACAGACCCAGGCCTCGATCCACCCTCATGTGCCACAGAGCAAGAAAAAAGACCAATAAGACACGGCTGTGCTCCCGGGGAGCTCACAGGACAGACAGGAAGACAGGAGGGCTAACCCGTGGGATACACGGTGCGGATGAGACAAGATGGAAAGATGAGTAGAAGTTCACCAGCAGAACTTCTACTCAGAGAAGCATCACGAGGGCCTCTAGGTGGAGAGAACCACACGTGCAGAGGCCTGGAGGACAGGAGTGTGTCTAAGCTGGGAGGACAGTGGGGAAGGTGGAGGAATGGCGAGGGGATATGGGAGACAAGCAGGCCAGGGGGTCACAGGGGCTGAAGGTCAAGCTTGGATTTGGTCCTGCAGGCACTGCGGAGTTGGGACAGGTTCAGATGGTTGTGCGTCTGTTCGGGGGAGTCGCCATGGCAGCCTGGAATATGGACTGCATGGGGGTGCAGAGAAGAGACCTGCTCACAGGCTACTGCAATAGTCCAGGCAAAGGAGGGTGAAGCCTGTGCAAAATGGTCGGAGGAGGAGCTAAGTGTTCCCTAAGGCATCTTTAGCACAAAAGTCAGAGGAAGGATCCAGTACCCCAAACCTCAGGTTCAAGTGTCTCTCAATTTCTTGGGTTCATGGCATTTGATGGAGCCATGGGGACAAGGTCTGATAATAGTTTTTGTTATGCCAAGTGTGTAATAACAACAACCCTGCCCTCTCCCTGATCCCTACCCCCCACACATGTTTTAGTGAAGCCTTATGTCCTGGCTCGTGACAACCCCCTCACCACCCCCGAGGCCACATGCAGCCTCTCAGACTAAAGGGTCCAGGGCTCAGAGTCTGGTCCTGCCACCCCACTCTCCTCCGTGGCCCAAAGATGTAATGGTTGTAAGATCCTGAGTCTGAGGTTCCCAAATTCTATGTATTAAATTTTTAAATCAAATTTTTTTAAATTGAAGTATAGTTGATTTACAATATTATATTAGTTTCAGGTGTACAACATAGTAATTCAGTATTTTTGCTGATGATCCTCCATTAAAAGTTATTACAAGATAAAGGCTATGTTTCCCTGTGCTATATAATATATCCTTGTTGCTTACTTATTTTTTACACAGTAGTTTATATCTGTCAATTCCATACCCCTAATTTGTCCATCCCCCTTCCCTCTCCCCTTTGGTAGCCACTAGTTTGTTAGAGAATATTATGCTTAGTGAAATAATCAGACAGAGAATGACAAATACTGTATGATATCACTTATATGTGGAATCTTAAAAAATAATACAAATGAATGTATGTGCAAAACAGAAACAGACTCACAGATGTAAAATCACATTTTAAAATTACACCAAATAATACTAGTGTAATTAGTAGTAATTACAGAGAAAAAATAGATTACACAGATTACCAAAAAGAGGACAAGAAAAATTACCCATAATCCCACCTCTCCAAAGATAACCATTGTTAATAGTTTCAGGGATTTTCCCCCATCAAGATCTTTATTTTCTATAAATATATAAATATTTTTCCTGGAATAAATTTTTTCTAGCCAGGTACACACTGTATATACAGTATATCAATTAATGTAATTTAAAAAATAGAAATAAAAGGAATCTAGAGTGAACTCACTGGAAGGTTGTGGGTTATAGCTGTTTTCTGTTTTCTTCTTTATATTTTTCAGTGTTTTTTCAAGTTTTCTAAAGTGAGCACATTTGTTAGGGGTATAGTGTATTAAACTTCTAGACCTTGATGAATATCCAAGCAGAGGAGTTCAAAATCATGCTTGGACCAACTCCTTTGACATTAGCTGAGGTGTCACCTCTTCCAGGTAGTCTTCCCTGATAATCTCATGCTGGGTTTGGTGCCTTCTCTGTGAGTTTATCTTTGGAATAATAATAATAGCTAACACTGCATGCCAGGCACTATTATAAATATTTTGCCGTGTTAAATCAGCTCTTTGAGGTCTATACTATCATTATCCCCATTTTACAGATAAGAAAACTGAAGAACAAGGAAAGAATTCCCTCCCATTTCTAACAAGGACAGAGCAATACCTGAAAAAGTTGAGCTTAAGTTTCCCATTAGCTAAACGTATTGGGGGCTCAAAGTAAGAATTAAGTTCACTTTAGGAAAAAGGTGTAATTTCTTGCACACCTGAGTTTGTGCCCCACGACTCATCTTGGCCATAAAGATTGCCCATCAAAGGGAAAAAGAAAGGAAAAAGCCATGAGAAAATGTCTTTTAAAAAAAAAAAAAAAAAACAGGAGCAGGGAGGACACAGGCGTTACAGCCCTTTCTTCTCATCTGAGAGCGATGTGTCCGCCTTTCTGAGTTGTGAACCTAAGATTTCACAGAAGTGTGAAATCGAAAGACAGAAATCACCGTCTCTGGACCCTCCGGCGACCCCCAGCCTGTCCTGCGTACTCAAGGGGACAGACGCCCTGCAAATGAGGCCTCCCTGGGGAGATCAGGGCCCTTGGTGTCAGGGCTCCCTTGCCCTGGACAGGCATACACAGTGGGACCACCAGCCGAGGGGGCAGTCTTCCCTGCCTCAAACAAGTGCTATTTCTTTTTCCATGAAAACAACCCAGTTCTAAACCACCGACCCCCGAAATTAGAAAAATACGCGGCCGGTATTATCATAAAACTATTTTAACACGGTGGGGCCCTCTGGGTGGCAGGAGGGGTGGCCAAGAGCCCACAGCAGCCCCTTCCAGTTGCAGCCCCTGGAAACACTCAGGGGGACGAGAAATTTGGTTTTCATTAGCGGCGAATGTGAGCGGTTCTGTCACTCTGAATGGACCTTTGATTCTGGCTGGCGGTGGAATCTTTCCAGGACAAGTGAGTTTTGTTTTGTTTTGTTTTTTTCATAGAAAATGGGCCAGGCCCTTCTAGCTTACGTCTCCCCGAACTACACGGGAATTGGGCGACTCCCCAACCTCTTGACTTCTAACATCAACACCTGGGGCCGGCAGGAGGGGCACATGAGACCATTTGGCTTTATTGACCCTGAGGTTTTATTAAAAATGTTATGTTTCCTTGAGGTCTGCCCCAGACCCAACAAGAAGCCCAGCCAGGGAGGGGCTCACCAGGCCAAGGGGATTTTCACCACCTGGAAGACAGCCCACCTTGACCTGCTTTCTCCCAGCCCGGTGACCTCCAGAAGTGGCCTCCACTTTAAAACCTCCGTAGAAAACCCTATCGCTTGACTTCTGTCGACTCCAAGTGAAAGAACACAGGCCCGCTCTTTTATTCATTTGACACATATTGGTTCAGCACCTACTACCATGATGGGGGCTTGGGATGCAGCTGTGAATAAGCCAAAATCCTCAGCCCCATGGAGCTTACGCCCTTAGTAGGAGAGAAAGACTATAAACAAACAAATAAATATATGCCATGATTTCAGAAAGGAAAAAGAGCTACAAAAAATAAAATGGGAGAATATGATGCAGGAAGATGGAGTGTTAGAAGACGGAGTGTTAGAAGACAACGTAGTCAGGGAAGGGCCCTCTGAGGAGGGGATGCAGTCTGCCAGGAGCTCGGCCAGGTGTGGCTGAATCTCCGCTACAGGTGGCATCTTCACTGGGGCAGGTCAGCGTGTCTGGAGTCCGGCAGACAGCTATTGATCTGGCAAGCTCTCTTCATGATGTCCCACGGCAGAGAGGAGACAAAGCCTTTACACGGCAGGGACCGCAGAACCCCCTTCCCTGCCCTGCCCGAGTCCCATCATAATAACACTGCCAGGGGCTGTCTTAGCTCAGGTTCCCTAGAAGCAGATCCAGAGGTAGGGATTTTTGTGGGATGGGCTTTCAGAAGTGGAATGAAGGAAGTAGGACAGAGCAGGGGAAGAAAGCTAATCCATGATGTCTTTGGGCTGGAGACTGGCTTCCTTCTGATCTCACGGGGCCCTCTCTGAAGTGTGAATTGCACCACTGAGTTGCCTCCCAGGCAGCCGGTGTGGCTGACCTGCCCCCGCCAGAGGGGAGTAACCTCCCTGGTAAGATCCCTACTATTGGGAGGAGAGCAATTCCTCAGGGCAGGAGGCATCTATAAGCTGCTAGAGTCAACCTGGTGGCCCAGGGTGGTGTCTGGAATGTTTAGAGGATCAGACACACCACAGTCGATGCTGCCAGAACATTACCCATACCCCCCTCCCTGGGCCAGTGCCCCATTCCCCTGCTGATGTGAACCTGAGGTGCAGGAAGTGGCAAGAACATGGGTGCCAGAGGGTGGAAGGTAAACCCCATGCAGATTCAGGGCTCCGACGTGTTAATGAAGACAGCAAGGAACAGGGAGCTGAGGCATGCCACGCCTTCACCTCTAAGAGAAGTTGCTGCACTCTGCACCTTCTACCACGCAGCAGGCAAAAGAGTCCCCCCACCAAAAGATACGTCCATGTCCTTGTCCCTGAAACCTGCGATTATTACCTTATTCGGAAAACGGGTCTTTACAGATGTAATTAAGTTAAGGATCTCAAGGTGAGAATATAATCTTGGGTTATCCGAGCCGATCCTAAATCCAATGACAAATGTCCTTATAAGTGACACACAGAGGAGGAAGCAATGTGACCACAGAGGAAGAGGTGGGAGTAAAGAAGCCAGAGGCCAAGGCATGTCTGGAACCACCAGAGGCTGGAGGAAGCAAAGAATGGTTCGTCCCCTGGAGCCTTGAGAGGGAGCAAGGCCCTGACAACACTTTGATTTCAGGCTTCTGACCGCCAGAACGTTGAGAGAGTAAATTCTTATTGTTTTAAGCCACCATCTTTGGCCTCTCTAAATTTTGAAACAGCATATTCCACACTTGGCAATACTACTCTGACCTATTTATTAGGTGATCAGAAAGCTACCAGCTTTGTGTGTGTGTGTGTGTGTGCGTGTTAAAATACATATAACATAAATTTACCATCGTTACCATTTTAAGTATACGGTTTAATTGTATTAAACATATTCACATTGTTGTGTAATCATCACCATCATCCATCCCCATAACTCTTCTCATCTTGCACTATAGAAACTCTATATCTATTAAATGATAACCCCCGAGCCTCTGACAACCACCACTCTACTTTCTGTCCCTATGATTTTTTTTTTTTTTTTTTTTTTTTTGAGGTACACGGGCCTGTCACTGTTGTGGCCTCTCCCGTTGCGGAGCACAGGCTCCGGACGCGCAGGCTCAGCGGCCATGGCTCACGGGCCCAGCCGCTCCGCGGCATGTGGGATCTTCCCAGACCGGGGCACGAACCCGTGTCCCCTGCATCGGCAGGCGGACCCTCAACCACTGCGCCACCAGGAAAGCCCGTGTCCCTATGATTTTTGACTACTCTAAGTATCTCATATACGTGGAATCATACAGTATTTGTCTTTTTATGACGGCTGATTTCACTTAGCATTATGTCCTCAAGATTCACCCATGTTGCAGCATATGACAGGATTTCCTTCTTTTTTAAGGTTGAATATTGTTCCATTGTGTGGATATACTACGTTTTGCTTATCCATTCATCCATCGATGGATACTTTGGTTGCTCCCATGTTTTAGCTATTGTGAATAATGCCGCTATAAACATGGGTGTAGAATATATCTTCAAAACCCCACTTTTTATTCTTTTGAGTATACTCCCAGAAGTGGAATTTCTGGATCATATAGTAATTCTATTATTAATTCTTTGAGAAGCTGCCATAGTGGTGGCGGGGGAGATGGATATTTTTTAAGTTGATGTAAAATATTATATTAGTTTTAGATGTACAAAGTAGTGTTTCAAAATTTTTATAGACTATACTTCATTTAAAGTTATTATAAAATATTGGCTATATTCCCTATGTTGTACAATATATCCTTGTAGCTAACTTATTTCACTAAGCATAATACTCTCCAGGTCCATCCATGTGGTTGTAAATGGCAAAATTTCATTCTGCTTTATGCCTGAGTAGTATTCCATTGTATATATACACCAAACCTTTATCCATTCATCTGTTGGTGGACACTTAAGTTGCTTCCATATCTTGGCTGTTGTAAATAATGCTGCTATGAACATAGGGGTGCATGTATCTTTTCGAATTAGTGTTTTCATTTCCTTCAGCTGTATGTGCAGGAGTGGAATTGCTGCATCATATGGTAACTCTATTTTTAGTTTTTGAGGAGCCTCCATACTGTTTTACATAGTGGCTGCACCAATTTACATTCCCACCGACAGTGTCCAAGGGTTCCCTTTTCTTCACATCCTTGCCAATATTTGTTATCTGTGGTCTTTTTGATTATAGCCATTCTGACATCTGTCAGGTGATATCTCATTGGGGTTTTGATTTGCATCTCCCTGATGATTACCATGTTGAGCATTTTTTCATATTCCTGTTGGCCATCTGTATGTCTTCTTTGGGAAAATGTCTAGTCAGGTCTTCTGCCCATTTTTCAATCTTTTTTTTTTTTTTATTGAATTGTGTGAGTTGTTTATATATTTTAGGTATCAACCCCTTATCAGTCATATAATTTGCAAATACGTTCCTCCATTCAGTAGGATGTCTTTTCGTTTTGTCAACGGTTTCCTTATCTGTTCAAAAGCTTTTAAGTTTAATTAGGTCCCATTTGTTTATTTTTGCTTTTGTTTTCTTTGCCTTAGGAGACAGATCCAAAAAAATATTGCTACAATTTATGTCAAAGAGTGTTAAGCCTATGTTTTCTTCCAGGAGTTTTACGTCTTACATTTAGGCCTTTAATCCATTTTTAGTTTATTTTTGTATATGGTGTGAGAAATGTTCTTAATTTCATTCTTTTACATGTAGCTGTCCAGTTTTCCCAGCACCACTTATAGAAGAGACTATCTTTCTCCATTGTATATTCTTGCCTCCTTTGCTGTGGATTAGTTGACCATAATTGTGTGGGTTTATTTCTGGACTGTCTAGTCCATTGATCTATATGTCAATTTTTGTGCCAGTACCATTTATTTTGATTACTGTAGCTTTGTAGTATAGTCTGAAATCAGGGAATGTGATACCTCTAGCTCTGTACTCCTTTCTCAAGATTGTTTTGGCCTGCCATACTGTTTTTCACAGTGGCTGTACCATTTTGCATTCTCGCCAACAGTGAACAAAGGTTCCAATTTCTTCACATCCCCACCAACATTTGTTATTAAAAAAAAAAAACTATCTTTTGTGTGTGTGTGTGTGTGTGTGGTACACGGGCCTCTCACTGTTGTGGCCTCTCCCGTTGCGGAGCACAGGCTCCAGACGTGCAGGCTCAGTGGCCATGGCTCACGGGCCTAGCCGCTCCACAGCATGTGGGATCTTCCCAGACCGGGGCACGAACCCGTGTCCCCTGCATCAGCAGGCAGACTCTCAACCACTGCGCCACCAGGGAAGCCCCAAAACTATCATTTTTGAGACAAAAAAGAGATAACTCTGCAGAGGTTCAGGCTGCAATGAAAGCTGCCCTGTAGTTTAAGCCACGTGACTGAGAAGATTCCACGGTGCTAGATAAGGATATCGGGCAGAGTCTTTGGCAAACCCCAGTAGAAGAGTGCTGGTGCACACTCCTTAGTTCTCCTGCAGCAGAGAACTACCCTTTTTTTGTGATAATTTCTGGCATTCTCCTGGATCCTAATATAGACTGCATGCCTAACCATGAGACACCCAGCAACTACACCATCTGAGCTTCCCTTGTGAGCTGGGTATTATCAAATCCACCAAGTCATAATATTAGGAGGGCCCAGCATCAATCCATTATAGAATGGACATGATATATTTGGAATTGGGACTGAGCAGGTCCCAAAGATCCAAGCAGGTTCCATGAAGAGGTGTGCCAGGCCCCATGCTGCCCACTTGTGTTGCATCTATATCTGTCCCTCCACACACTCCTGTGGCTTCATGGTCATAGTTCCCTATGGTCAACTGTCAGAGGAGTCAAGGACTCAGGTCTGGGTCATGGGCTGGCACACAGCGATGAGTGATCCATGTGGTCGTCCCCTTCATGCGGAGGAAGAAGGACTACCCGTTGGCACTAACTCCCAAGCTGGTTGGTCAGCAGCCTGAAACTGCAAAATTAGAAGATCTCAGATGGCACGGCTGGGAAGACTGGCCTGAGCAGGATGTGTGGAAGACTCCTCAGGGCCCCCAGGGGGTGAATCCATTTACAAAGCGCCACCAGCCACAAATCACTGTACCTTGGGACCCTGTGAGGTGGGTCCCTTCGTGGCTCCCCTGGGCTGGGTTCCTGCATCAGTCCTGGCCACAGCAGGCTCAAGGTATGGGTACCTGTCTCAGGCGGGGCCGCCCAGAGTAGACTTTTAGAAGAGGGTCTATGTGAAAGTGAATTTCTTAAGGAAGTGCTCCCAGGACAAGCCATGAACAGAGTGGGGGTATCTGGACATGGAAAGTGAACTAGTCAGCTCAGCCCTGACCTATGGAGGCCTCTGAAGTGTCAGCTGCACCTCAGAGTTTGTTCCCAACTGGAGGCCAGTGAACTGGGCTTTCATACTCCTGCATGAGGACCAGCCAGTCATTATCATGCTAAGGTCACCCTGGGGACAAAAATGCCCAGGCAGACTCTCAACCACTGCGCCACCAGGGAAGCCCCAAAACTATCATTTTTGAGACAAAAAAGAGATAACTCTGCAGAGGTTCAGGCTGCAATGAAAGCTGCCCTGTAGTTTAAGCCACGTGACTGAGAAGATTCCACGGTGCTAGATAAGGATATCGGGCAGAGTCTTTGGCAAACCCCAGTAGAAGAGTGCTGGTGCACACTCCTTAGTTCTCCTGCAGCAGAGAACTACCCTTTTTTTGTGATAATTTCTGGCATTCTCCTGGATCCTAATATAGACTGCATGCCTAACCATGAGACACCCAGCAACTACACCATCTGAGCTTCCCTTGTGAGCTGGGTATTATCAAATCCACCAAGTCATAATATTAGGAGGGCCCAGCATCAATCCATTATAGAATGGACATGATATATTTGGAATTGGGACTGAGCAGGTCCCAAAGATCCAAGCAGGTTCCATGAAGAGGTGTGCCAGGCCCCATGCTGCCCACTTGTGTTGCATCTATATCTGTCCCTCCACACACTCCTGTGGCTTCATGGTCATAGTTCCCTATGGTCAACTGTCAGAGGAGTCAAGGACTCAGGTCTGGGTCATGGGCTGGCACACAGCGATGAGTGATCCATGTGGTCGTCCCCTTCATGCGGAGGAAGAAGGACTACCCGTTGGCACTAACTCCCAAGCTGGTTGGTCAGCAGCCTGAAACTGCAAAATTAGAAGATCTCAGATGGCACGGCTGGGAAGACTGGCCTGAGCAGGATGTGTGGAAGACTCCTCAGGGCCCCCAGGGGGTGAATCCATTTACAAAGCGCCACCAGCCACAAATCACTGTACCTTGGGACCCTGTGAGGTGGGTCCCTTCGTGGCTCCCCTGGGCTGGGTTCCTGCATCAGTCCTGGCCACAGCAGGCTCAAGGTATGGGTACCTGTCTCAGGCGGGGCCGCCCAGAGTAGACTTTTAGAAGAGGGTCTATGTGAAAGTGAATTTCTTAAGGAAGTGCTCCCAGGACAAGCCATGAACAGAGTGGGGGTATCTGGACATGGAAAGTGAACTAGTCAGCTCAGCCCTGACCTATGGAGGCCTCTGAAGTGTCAGCTGCACCTCAGAGTTTGTTCCCAACTGGAGGCCAGTGAACTGGGCTTTCATACTCCTGCATGAGGACCAGCCAGTCATTATCATGCTAAGGTCACCCTGGGGACAAAAATGCCCAGGCACTTCTGGGTGTGTGTGTGTGTGTGTGTGTGTGTGTGTGTGTGTGTGTGTGTGTGTACATGTGTGTCAGTAAAACAGCTCTAGTAGCTCAAGGAGAGACCCCTGAAGAGAGTCACAGGCGCAGGCTGTTAGAAGCAAAGGCACCCGGGGGGCGTCACAGAAACAGAGTGTCAGCTACAGCCTCCTTCCCTGTGTCAGCTCCAGCCAGCTTCCCAAGAGCGACAACTCCTCACCTCAAGCATTGGGTTTCACAGTGTCCCTTCCAAAATTCATGTCCTTCCTGGAACCTCAGACCTTCTTTAGAAACAGGATCATTGCAGATGTAATTAGTTAAGATGAGATGGTAAGATCATCATCAGATGAATAGGGTGAGATTTTCATCTACTATGACCGGTGCCCTTATAAGAGGAGAAAAGACACAGAGACAGCGACACAGGGAGAAGGTCAGGCGAAGACGAAGGCGGAAATTGGAACGATGCATCTGCAAGTCAAGGGACACCGAGGATCGCCAACAGCCGCCAGCAGCTAGAAGAGAAGCAGGGAACAGATTCTCCCTCAGAGCCTCCAGAAGGAACAAACTCTGCCAACAACTTGATTTCGAATTTTTAGTCTTCGAAACTGAGAGAGAACACAGTTCTGCTGTTTTAAGCTACCCAGTTTGTGGCCCTTTGTTACGGCGCCCCTAGGAAATGAATGCATCTGGAAGCATCTGGGTGAGGGGAAGCAGGAACAGCACATGGAAGCCCTGGGCTTTGACGAGGAGGCCAACGGGCCTGCACTGTCATCAGCTGGCCAGAGACACTTGGAAAGAGACTTATGTTCCAAAAGCAAAACGAGAAAAGGAAAAACCACACGCTTCCATCACCTTCCAGGAGGTGAGGAACTGCCACCCCACCCGACAGGAACCTGGGTCTGGGCTGTGCACAGGAGCACCATTAGTCTGGGCTGGAAACACATCCAAATGCTCCTGAGGTTGTTTTTGGAACCACATTGGCCAGATGGGAGAGGTGCTGGGCCTGGCAGCTGGACCAAGGCCCAGTTGGGGGAAGAGGAGGGAGCAGACGGGCACCAGATGAGCAAGCGAGAGGGATGGCTCTTCTTTGCTCCTGGAGACCCCTTGTCCATGAATGCAGGTCTAGGAAGAGCAGGGGAGGTGAAACCCGGCTGGGACCTTGCCAAGTTGTCCCTCTGGGTGGGAGACCAACAGCCATATCACCTTAGTCCTGGCATCTTTTCCTAAACAGAGCATCTCCCCAGGCCAGAGGAAATCTTCAAGGAGCAAAAATCCACTAGAAACAGCATCTCCCAAACTTCACTCACTCAAGTATCATCTCTCCACTTTTTCCCATATCTGGCCCATATCAGCTACACAGGTGTTTTACTTAACATTTTTCTTTAAAATATTGCCTCTTTCTAGTCTCTTCAACACATGGTGCAGGGACAACTGGATATCCGTATGCAAAAGAATGAAGTTGGACCCCTACCTCACATCATATACAAAAACCAACTCAAAATGGATCAAAGACCTAAATGTAAGCACTAACGCTTACAGAGGTTAAATCTTCATGACCTTGAATTTAGCAATGACTTCTTAGACATATGACACCAAAGCACAAGCAACAAAAGAAAAAAAGTAGATAAATTGGACTTCTTCAAAACAAAAGATGTTGTGTATCAAAAGACGCTACGAGAAGAGTAAAAAAGCAACCCACAGAATGAGAGAAAATATTTGCAAATCACATATCTCATAAGGGATTAATATCCAGAATATATAAAGAACCCCTAAAACTCAACAACAAAAAGAAAAACAAACCAAATCAAAAATGGACAAAGGACTTAAAAGACATTCTTCAAAGAAGATATACAGATGGCCAACCAGCACATGAAAAGATGCTCAACATCAAAAATCATTAGGGAGGGGGCTTCCCTGGTGGCGCAGTGGTTGAGAATCCGCCTGCCGATGCAGGGGACACGGGTTCGTGCCCCGGTCTGGGAAGATCCCACATGCCGCGGAGCGGCTGGGCCAGTGAGCCATGGCCGCTGAGCCTGCGCGTCCGGAGCCTGTGCTCCGCAACGGGAGAGGCCACAACAGTGAGAGGCCCGCATAACAAAAACAAAACAAAAAAAAATCATTAGGGAAATGCAAATCAAAACCACAATGAGATACTACTTTACATCCACTAGAATGGCCAAAATGTTTAAAAAAGAAAGAAAATGGCAAGGATGTGAAGAAATTGGAACCCTCATACATTACTGGTGAGAATGTAAAATGGTGCAGCCACTTTTAAAAAACAGACTGGCATTTCCTCTAAAAGTTGTACATAGACTTACCACATGACCCAGCATTTCTCCTCCTAGATGTATACCTCAAAGAATTGAAAATAGGTATTCAAACAAGTACATGAATGTTCATAGTAGCACTATCCACATTAGCTAAAAGGTAGAAACAACCCTATTGTCCATCAGCGGGTGAATGGGTAAACAAAATGTGGTCTATCCATACAATAAACTATTATTCAGCCATAAAAAAGAGTGAAGGACTGGTACATGCTACAACATGGATGAGCCTTGAAAACGTTATGCTAAGTCAAATAACTCTGACACAGAAGATCGCATATTATATGATTCCTTTTATATGAAATATCCAGAATAGTTAAATCCATAGAGACAGAAAGCAGATGAGTGGTTGCCAGGGCTTAGGGGAGGGAGGACTGAGGAGTGACTGCTTAGTGGGTACAGGGTCTCCTTTGGGAGTGATTAAATGTTTGGAACTAGATAGAGGTGAGGGTTGCACAACCTTGTAAATGAACTAAATGTCAGTGAATTGTACATTCAGTGTACAATGAAATTAACAAAAAATGGAAACAATCCATCAGTGTTTGAAAGGATAAACAAAATGTGGTGTATCCATACAATGGAGTATTATTTGGCCATGAAAATGAATCAAGTACAACATGGAAGAAGCTTGAAAACATTATGCTAAGTAAAACCAAAGAGCACATACTATATGATTCCATTTATCTGAAATGTCCAGAATAGACATTGACATTAACATTGTCTATTGTTCACAATGTTCAGAAATGTCTATCCATAGAAACAGAATAGATTAGTGGTTGCTAAGGGCTAAGAAGAAAGGGGGATGGGGAGTGACTGCTAAAAGGTACATCATTTCTATGGGGGACAATGAAAATATTCTGGAATTAGTGGTAATGGCTGCATGACTGTGTGACTATACTAAAAACCACTGAATTGTACACATTGTAAAAGGGTTAATTGTATGATATATGAAACATATTTTTTTTCAGAAAAATGCTTTTGAGTCTGGAAAAATCGGGGACAATCTGGCACGACTGAGGCTTCTACTCTTCATGATAACAGCACCTACCTCACAGGAGGGATGAGCAGGCTAATAAGCTAATGCCATGATTCTCAAATTTTAGATTTCAGCAGAATCTCCTGAAGAGGTTGTTAAAATACCAACTGCTGGCCACATTCCCAAGGTTTCAGATTCCGAAGGAGCCCAAGAATTTGATTTCTAACAAGCTCTTAAGTGATGCTGTTGCTGCTGGTCCCCGGACCACACTTTGAGAAGCACTGAATTAATTCCTGTAAAGTGCTCTGGGTCTGGCCTCTGAGCAAGGACTCACTATCACGTAAGCACATTTTAATTATTCCCATCCCCATAACTGGGAGGTTTGCAGGACCAGGGTTATTATCTTGGTGGTGAAATTGAGGCTTAGAGAAAGCAGTAACCACCTGGAGGCGTGAGGACTGGAGGTGGCAGGACTGGGACTCGAGCCCAGATGTCCTGGTCCACGTACTTCCCTCTGAATTCCCCACAGCCCCTGAAGCACGTGCTAGGTCCGTTCCGGACTCCCAGTGTCCCAGTCCACTCACTCCGTCTTCAGCAAACTCACTGCAATCTCCCTGCTGTTCTGGGGTTTTATCTAAACCCTCTGCTCTGAATCCGCTTCACTCTGGATGCTGCTTCGGGCCACCCCCTCCGCCAGCTCCAGAGTAGGTCTCAGCCTTATCCTCCCTGCCACTCCCTGCCCCACCCACCAGAGACACGGTCCTTGGTCCCAACAGGCAGGGTTGGGGTAGGGCAGCCTGAACCAAGTCGCAGAAGGAAGGGGTGGTCCTGAGGTCTCCAAAGGGGTCAAATAACGATGCTCTCAGTGAACCCCGCAGAGTTCCTGCGAAGCCATGTTGCATGCCATCCTAGTTGCTCCTGTCAATTTCACAAAAAAGGACTTTCTCAAGGGCAGGGAGTCAGGCAGGCTGCAGGCTGCAGGATGACGTCTCTCCACCAGGGTCTGTCATTGGCGCACCTGCTCCGTGTCAGGGGTGTGCTGGGTTTTGAGGGAACACAAAGTTGCAGAAGGTCACAGCCAGGTTGGGAAGACGACACTGACCCTGAAACAGTCATTAGAGGGGTCTGTCTGAGGTGAGACCCCATAAAGAACACCTTGAACCATCCCCAGAGAGCACAAGCCCCACCTTCATCTGCACCCAGAAAAGATGGTCCAGAAGCAGTCTGGTGTCAGAGCCACGGTTTCCCTCTCTGTCCAGGTCAGGGCCAGAGGTAGTAACACCCTGGAGACATGGGCAGATGCCACCTGTTTAGGGATGGGATAACCAGTGAGAATGCTGGCCGTGAGGAAACGGAGGCACATCTGCTTTACGGAGCTTAATCATCAAGATGAGCTGCTTCTCAAAGGAAACTGCTTCAGCAAGGGAAGATGTTCAAACGTGTAACAATACACTGTAACTCAGCCATTCTAAGAGGCATGGTTTTTCACATTTTAATAGCTCTGAAATCAGGGCGCGTCTCCCAGTATCTGCTGGCTAGGGGCCCTCTGGATGGAGTCATTATTGTCTGCCCAGCACTCTGGTATGGGTTTCTGCGGCTTGGAAGAAAACCCTGGAGACAATAGAAGAGTATTCTTTTAACCTCTAGGAACCGACCGGTTGTGGGTAGAGGGTGGAGGAGTCAGTAAAGCAGACGTGTTCAGCCGCATTCCTCGCGCGGGGATCAAATGTGGGAAGAGCCACAAAAGGCAAGGCCAGTGTAAGGACCCTTGGCTTTCAATTTATCTGTGAATTATTGTAAGAAATGCTGCTTCAGAGAGGCTCCTTGGCGGAGGTGGGCTAGGGAGAGCACAAAGGGGCCTTCTGTGCTGCTGGAAAACTCTCTCCCTGTCCCTTCAGTGGTCACACTCAATGAGGTGCTCATAAACCAATCTCTGAGGTGGGGAGGGGAGACCCTGCATTGTAGCACTTGCCAATTTCCATGGTGTAAATATTCTCGCCATGGCTCATTTTAAGTGACTAAGAGTTTAAAAACCAGTGTGCAAAATTCCTAGATATTTAACCATGAGCCCACCACTGATACACGAGCCCACCACTGTATATGTCCACATATACATACGTGGACAAAAACTCATCAGATATACTTCTGGTTTGTGCATGTTATTACGTGGAAGCTTTAGCGCAGTAAAATGTTTTTAAAAATAGAAAGAGCGAGTGAGGTCTGCGTCACCAACGCTGGCCGACACACAGGACGATGTTGTGTGAAAAAGCACCAGCCTTGGCCACTCTGAGTCAGAGTCAGATTTTGAATGTGAAGAAGTTTATTTTCACATAAATTTAGTTTCATTTCACATAAATTTATTTTCATATAAATTTCCTTTTACGATGCACAAGAGTGATAT
Source organism: Physeter macrocephalus (assembly GCF_002837175.3). Lineage (NCBI taxonomy): Eukaryota > Metazoa > Chordata > Mammalia > Artiodactyla > Physeteridae > Physeter > Physeter macrocephalus. The sequence continues at coordinate 15,547,414 of NC_041216.1, forward strand.
GTATGTATATGTATATATATACATATATATGATATGCATCTAAGTCTAAAAGAGCTCTTTTACTAAGTAGGAAACAAAAAAATCCTAAGTGATAACATACTGTGTCTTAGTTTAACTGACAGCATTTTTATTTCCTAGGGTATATAAAATACTGGTGTATCTATGTTCAATGATGTTGTGGATTTACTGAAATATAGTAATGTATTTTTTTCAGTTTTACGGCTGTTCTCAATAACAGTTTAGAGCACTGGGCCAGGAATCAAGAGATGAGTTCTAAGTCTGGATTTGCTGCTCTGTGACCTTGGGCAAGTCAGTTATCCTCTCTGAGCTTCAGTTTCCCTACTTCTAAAATAGGGATGATAATATTGCCTACCTCATATAGCTGCTGGGAAGATTAAAGGAGATGCTGTGTGCAGCATGGTTGAGCATCATGCTTTTAGTGAGGCATAAAAGAGCTCAATAAAGGGCAGCAAATTGATGTCATTGTCGTTTCTTAGCTTCTCTGATCCTCCATCTATCAAATGGGCCCAAGTCCCAGTTTTGCTGGGAAGATCCACTGAGCTGTTGCATATATTAGTGCTATGCAAACCAGAAGGTGCTCTGCTAATGAGAAAGATTGCTAAGAACAGTCTAAGGAGTGTGTGCAATAGACATGAAACACATCAGAGCATCAAGACCAGGACTGAATACATCACCCAAGGGAGAGAGTGAAAAGGGAACCGTGAAAACACACGTCAAGGCTCAAACTCACTTCCACATGTGGAAACATCTGTCAATCTGTGGTTAGACCTGCCGTCCCAGCCTGGTCTCTTGGTCATTTCAGAATGGAGAAGTGGCCATGGGAACGGCCTCCTCGTCTGTAAGGGACTGACGTAGGGGCTTGGACAGAGGGCGGGGGATGAGACACCAGAGATGAACTGAAAACGTTCCCAGGGAGGCATCCCATGCATTTCCGCCCCGCTGCCCAGCTGTACTGTGCCAAGACCATGTGGGCTGGCCCCAGGCCTTCACAGCCAGGGAAGAGGGTTCAAATCCCTGTCTGCCCCCCCAGAGCCGAGTGGGCTTGGACACTCTCCTCTCTGAACCTCAGATTCTCCAGTTGAGAAATGGGGATAATAGTGCCTAAGTTCAGGTTATTGGGAGAATTAAACAGTGTATGCAAAGCATTTAGTAGGTTAGCACTGGGGAGGCAAAGTCGTGTCCATCAAGCTCTGTGCTCCAATGAATCAGGTGGACAAACATGGAAATTCATGTGTGATGTGATGCAGTTAGTGCTAAGTAGAGAAGGAGGCACGAGGTGCTTTGAACGGGCACAAGGGTAGCATCACCCAAGATGGGGGTGCTGGGAGGTTTCCTGGAAGAGCTGAATCTCATCAGGTGGGTGAAAGTCAGCTGAGCAGTGGAGGGTGGGAAGGGCATTCCTGGCAGATATGACAGCATGAGCAAAGCCAGGAGACGTGAGGCAACTGTCTTACACAAAGGGCTCCTGCTCCAAAGACAAACCCTCATCTTCAGGGTGGGAGTTACAAACGTTTTTTCCTTATCCTGAGCCAACGTTCATACTCAGCAGGCAGTGAAATGGGCTGTTTCTGCTCCCTCTAGGGTTAGAGAGTGAGCTCCCCAGCACCTGAAGCATTTAAGCACAAATAGTCACAGGCCAGTCCTAGGCTTCCAGTCTCAAATACCTCCCTGTCTGTGTTGCATGGGGCTGATGCCTGCGGGCTGCATTTCCCAGGCTCTCCTGCCAGCCGGTTTCCAGTTGGGTGCTGCCCTGTCAAGGGACTGGGGGACATGGAGGAGGGAGGCGTGAAGAGAGAAGCTGGACTATTCCTCCCCCGTTCAAGTCTGCCCCAGGTGGGGTCACTGGCAGCAGCTGCTTTTCCTCTGTGCTCCACCCACCAAGGTTCCAGCTGGCACCAGGTAGCCCAGGATCCTGGGTTCTGCCCACCCCACCGCCTCCCCTGGTCCCTCCACCCCTGGGTGGTGGCAGTTTCCCACGGTGGATGATCTCTGGTTTGACTCATCACCCCTCTGGCCTCTCGGCTCTCCTATATAGCTGGGTGACCAACTCCCTGTTTTAAGTCTCTATCCGAAATACCTAGAGCGTGTCTGTTACTTGATTGGGTCTGAAAGGACACAAGTCCTTCCTGAAGCCACATGAAGAGCCTTGTCCTGACAAGTCATGGATAGAGGCTGATCCGGGAGGTCATTTGTAAGCCTGCGACTCTCACCCAGGAGCCCACAGCCCCCTGCCCATCCAGTGCCCACTTCCCTCTGATGGGGCATTGGACAGGCTGGCTCCACCCAGAGAGGGCCTAGAGCAGAAACTGAACCATGCCCAAGCCATCAGAAAAGTCCAGTAGCCTTTCATTGTCACCAGAGCAGAGAGAGTCCTTTCGGACAGCAGGGAAGAATTGCAGGGCGCTGGAGAAGAGTCCTTGCCACGTTTTGTGGACTGGCATTCCATGCAAGCCAAGAAAGGCTGCCAGTGCCCTCTGGCCAGCATCCTCTTTTGAGGTAGAGGAAACAGGCTCAGAGAGGGGAAGTGACTCTCTAAGAGCCCAGGCCTCCTGACTCCTGGCCCAGGACTCTTTCCCCTCCTGCATCCTCCTGTTCCCAGCCACCTCCCAGGAATCAGGGTCTCAGGTCTACTGGCACACTGATTGTGACCGGTGATGCTGTGGTCCGGCCAGTCCACCCTTGGGAAGGTTTCCTACGCCAGCCGAAGCGTATCAGTGCAGTGGGGTCACTGAAGCCTTGTTTAAAAGTGAAAAGCTAAAGATAAGCTAAGCAACATCAGTAGGAGGTCCGTCACAGAGCATGGCAAGCCCACACCCTTAGCCCCCCCCCGCCGGGGTAGCCGTTAGACCAAATGCAGTATGACCTGCCCTCCCCTGTGTGTTTGGGGGTTCGGAGAGCTCATAGCAGGGGTCAGTGTGGGGGATGGGACTGAAGATAACTCGTTTTTCACAGTAAACCTCTTATACTGTTTACATGGCTGCCTCAGGCACAGCATTGTTCTAAGAACAGTTAATAAAGTTGTTTTTCATATTTCGTTTAAAAAATAAAATAGAATGAGGTTGTGCTCTATGTGCCGACATGGAAACCTGTCCCTGATAAATGAACGATCACTATGTGTAGTGCTACCTTTGGAAGGAAAAAAGATTTTCCATGTGGAAAGAAAAATGCCTTGAAGGAGACTCACCAATCTGTCGACAGAGGTTAAGATTTGGGGAGAGAGAGAGAGCAATGAAAAAGGGCTTTGCTTTTTACCCTATACACTTTGGAATTGCTTCACATTTTTACAGTGAGCTTGTTTCATTTTTGTCATTTAAAGATGAGAGGAAGGGCTTCCCTGGTGGCACAGTGGTTAAGAATCCGCCTGCCAATGCAGGGGACACGGGTTCGTGCCCTGGTCCAGGAAGATCCCACATGCCACAGAGCAACTAAGCCTGTGCGCCACAACTACTGAGCCTGCGCTCTAGAGCCCATGAGCCACAACTACTGAGCCCACGTGCCACAATTACTGAAGCCCACACGCCTAGAGCTCGAGGTCCGCAAAAAGAGAAGCCACTGCAATGAGAAGCCCACGCACCACAACGAAGAGTAGCCCCCGCTCGCTGCAGCTAGAGAAAGCCCACGCGCAGCAACGAAGACCCAATGCAGCCAAAAATAAATTAATTAATAAAAAATAAAAAAATAAAGATGAGAGGGAGAAAACGTGTTTTCAGTTAAAAATGACGGTGGTTTGCCAGGGTCTCCTCTGGTCTCTGGGCACAAGGCTGACTCAGCCTGACCTTCCTCTGGCTAAGACCTCCATGCCTCAGACAGCTGTGCCTGTGCTTTTAGGACACCCAGTGAAAGCAAAGGATGAGAGAGAGAGAGAGAGCAGGCAAAGGTCATGATGTCAGGTAAGCCCACCCCATATGAGGAGGATGCCGGAGGCCCCTGTATCTTCTCTGCATTCTGCAGTCAGAGTCTTGTGCACAGCCCTGCATGGAAGAAGGATCTGGACAAACGAGAAGGGTGGGAGGCCTGGAGCATCCTGATGGAGAATGGCTGAGGGGACCAGAGAGCAGACCCAGATAACTATAACTCGTATGTGGATTAGACGTGCAATGTGATCCATGCGGTCCCAAGAGAAAGGACTGGAACCCATGGGAGGAGACCCCCCCAGGATATAGAGGTGGACTCCACATCAGGAAGAACTGCCAACAGACCTGACTAAGATGGAATACACTACCTTGAGGGGTGGGGAGTGAGCATCCTGTCATAAGAGGAGATCAAGCTGAGGTTGGCACTGCCCAGCAGGACACCACAGAAGTGATCAATTACAGATGGAGGGGTGGATTCTTCCACCTTCCTTCCACCCTGAGAGTCCGTGATCCTGTGACTGGAGGACCCAGGGCCGGGACAGCCCCCTTTGCTGCTTCCTCACTTTGGCCCAAGTTCTGAGCAGCGGGCTGTGCAAACACTAGCGCCTCCAGCCTCACAGCAAAGCTGGGGTGGGATGTTACTGCTCTCCTGTCTTCCAGACGAGGAAATGACTCAGGGAGCCAGAGTGACACTGTCAGACGCCACCCCCGCAGGGCAGAGGGTGGCACTAACCACCTTTCTGAGACGTCCCACGGGCACCCCTAATCAAACCAATTACCCTGGGGAGAAAATGACATTTCTGGAAAGATCCATCTTGCTAAGGATCATGATCAGTGTCTGGGCATTAGACATCTGGGGTTTTTTGAGGATGTGGGACTCCAGTGATCAGTCCAAACCCCTGCCTCTGCCCAGGGCACCTGGAAACCTGCCTTGGAGATGCGTTCCAGAGCCTCCCTGGGCACCCCCCGGACGCCCCTCTGGACCACCTTGGGCTCCGCTCTCTGGGCTCCCCTCTGGGCTGTGCACATCTCCCCGCCTCTGGGGACATCAGGCTCCTCTTGCGCCTTGATCCCCCCTGCTTTGCTCCCAGGCCCCATTTCTGACATTTAATCCTGCCTGGTCTCTCATCTTCCCACTGGAGCCGCTCCAGGGGACCAGGGGCTCTGGGCAGGGGCCTCCTCCTCCCGCCTCCCCAGTGGCCCTGCCAAGGGCTCCTGCTTTCTCCCCTGTCTGAGTGGGGAAGCCTCTCGTGGCTTCAAGGAAAGGACACATGTCCTCAGACACGTGCCCGCCTCCTGAGACGTGTACACAGACCCCACCCGATGGGTCCCCGGCCGGGCGGGGGTGAGGAGTCACGTGCGCAGCCCCGGGAATCTCGCTGCCCTGGCCTTCCTCACCCCTCAGCCACGCCAGCTCTTCCCTTCCTTGGGGCTGTCTCTCTGCCCAGGGCACTTCCCCTAAAGAGCGTGACACACGGACCTCCCACGTCTTGGCCGCTGTCAGATGTCACCTCCCCAGAGAGGCCTTCTCCAGCCACCCGCGCACGGCCCAGCCTCTGAGGCGGCTCCATCCCACCAGCACCAGCCCCCCGCCCCCCTCTGCGTCACCACCCATGAATCCTCTCACTGGTTTCGCGGTTGATTGTCTGGTTCCAGCCCTGTAGGCCACCTTGGGGGACCAGGACCTCGTCTGTCATGAGAAGGGCCTGCCTGGCATGAAAGCAGGTGCATTATAAATGCTCTTTTCAGGAATGAATAAGCAGCACTTTACACTTGTCATGTCCACAATACACTCAATCCACAAGAGCCTGGCAGGTAGGTGGTTTCTCATCCCCTTTTGAAGATGAGCAAACTGAGGCCCCAAGAGGTGAAGGGACTTGCCTGAGGTCACAAAGCCAGGAAGTGGCAGAACTCGGACACAAGCATGTCTTTCTGATGCCAAAACCCTTGCTCTTCAACACGATGTCATAAATTCTGTCCCTGGTAACACGTTCTTTGGGCTGTTTCTCCCCTTGTGTGAGGAGGCCGCTCTGAATCCTGTCCTACCGAGCCAGTTGCCCAGTGGCTGTTGTGATCAATATCTACTAAGGGACTAATAATCTCCCACAGGGGTCAGCTGTGCTTGGGGTCAGAATCGGCCTCAGCCTTTCCTGGCTGTGTGAGCCTGGGCCAGTCACCCACTCCTCTGGGCTTCAGTTTCCTCATCTGTAAAATGGGCATCTTAATGATCCTCACAGCCTGCTACAGAGCCAGAGTTCAATAAATGGAGACTATTATTGTTATTTATTCATATACAAATATATTAAAATATTTTCAATGCAAAAGTAGAACCTCAGTACATTTCTGTTACAAAAATATTAAAACATTGCAAATAAAGCTAAAGAGCTCCTAGCAACCGCTGTTGGTTTGGTGAGAAATTTCCAGACACTTTTCTCCTCATCTGGAGAGATGGGGGGTGGGGGCGGCAGTTGAAATAATGAACATCACCATCCTGTGTGGCTCAGCCTAAACTTGATTTTCCCGTCAGCACTTCGTCTCAGCGATGTCCTCATGCTTCATCTTTCATGGAGTGTTTCTCTCCCGCCTTCTACCTTGAACTTCACAGGCCTGTGATGGGAGCTGGGCAGGCAATATCCCCATTTTGCAGATTAAAAAACTGAAGTTCCAAAAAGTAAATGACAATTGCCTCAGGTCACACAGGAGGAAGGAGTGGAGCCACATCCCAAAGCAGGAAGGCTGAACAGGTGCCTCCTGAGATGAACCACCCAGGCGGGGACAGACTGCTCAGCACATTTTCATTCACTCATTCACTCATTCATTCATTCAGCCTTTACCAAGGGTCTGTCACAGGCCAGGCCTCCCGCTGGGGTAGGGATTCCAACAGGGGCCTCGAGCAATTTCCACTCCAAATGAGGGATGAGAAATCCATAGCCGCTCCGGAGACAGTACAGGCGATTCAGACAAGAAGACGCAAGGACCTTCGTGTCTGTGCCGTTTACAGTCTTAAAGACAAACACACATTTCTTTCGTTACTTAAAAAGAAAAAAAAAAAAAAGCAAGCACAAAGTGGGCGGAAGTCATGACAGAGGTTCAGCAGGTAAAGCCGGGTGAGAAACGGGTGACTGGAGGACTCTGCGAGGCGCCCCAAAGCTCCGGGCTCCCAGCAAAGCCTTAGGTGCTGAGCAGGTAAAGCCGGGAAGCGTGGAGCTGTCAGTGGGAGCTCAGGCCCCATTAAAAAGGCCCCCAGGGGCTTCCCTGGTGGCGCAGTGGTTGAGAGTCCGCCTGCCAATGCAGGGGACGCGGGTTCGTGCCGCGGTCCGGGAGGATCCCACATGCCACGGAGCGGCTGGGCCCGTGAGCCGTGGCCGCTGGGCCTGCGCGTCCGGAGCCTGTGCTCCGCAACGGGAGAGGCCACAACAGTGAGAGGCCCGCGTACCGCAAAAAAAAAAAAAAAAAAAGGCCCCCAGACCCGAAGGTCATTTCCTCCTGTGCAGTAGATGTATTTATTTTATGGATCAGGCCAAACGCAGGGGAGAAACCGGGCTGCCGAGCGGAGGGGCTGAGAGAGAGGGGGCTGGGGGAAAAGAAAACATCATGTTTTACAAGCGGCATTAAATCCCCTCAACAAGATGAAGCACGCAGCCGCTAACAAGGACGACTCCGGAAAGTCTAGGGGATGGCGGAGTCGAGGGAGATGCAGGGAGTCGGGGGAGATGCAGGAAATCGGATCACGGTGAATGCAAATGCGCATGTGCCACACACACACATGTATCTGCTCTGAGAAAAAAGGGGCTGGGGAGAAAACACACCTACAAGGTTAGAACTCTGGAAGCATCCCAGCAGAGTCCCTTTGTTAGAACCCTCCAAGGTCATGGTCACCTGCGTGGAGCACCGGGTCTCACTTTATTGTCCTCCTGCCCCTCCGATAGGGCGTAGGCGTTGGGCCTGGCCGAAGACACATCTCTCCTTCACACTCACACACTCATTTACACACACACCACTTTCATTTCTTTTCCTCTTGGGGAAAACTTCTTGACCAACCATCAAAACCATCAAAAGGTCCTCCATGGGGGTAGGAGTGGGGCAGAATTGCCAGCGCGCCCCTCCCTTCCCTCCCCCCTCCCACCCCCCGGCTGCAGGAAGAGACAGATTTTCCCCCACGTGGGGTTGGGTGAGGGCCCGATGAGGCTTGGAAGCACTTAGCACAGGGCTACGTACAGTCTTGGTAAATGGGAGGTATTATTTTTCATGTCATGTTATTATCATTAGCAGGGACCTTGGGAGAGCCTGTGTCGGGGGTCGGGAGTAAGGGGGAGAGAAGAGAAGGACCAAGGAAGCTGGAGCAGGCATGGTCAGGGAGGGACTGACAAGCAGTGTCCCACCAGAGAGCAGGCCTGTCCCGAGGGCCCGAGCTAGGATCTGCAGTAGGGTTAGGGAGCTGGTGTGAGGCCAGAGTCACTGAAGGTCACCCAGACTGGCAGTCAGAAAGGAAAACTGGATGTGGATGAGAGCAGGGACAAACCGGGTCCCCTGAGGATGGGGTCTGAGCATCTTACCACTGAGCATGGGTGGGGGGAGGGGGAATATGGGCTCTGTCACCAGGAGGAGGGACGGGGGTGGCCTGGAAAGATGCCTGGTGTCCACTCAGTTGTACATAGAAGCTTTGCCTCAAACTGTTGTGACCCTGGGCTCACCCCTGACCACTCCGAGCCTCAGTTCCCTCTCTGGGAATCTCAGGATCCCGCCTCCCCACAGATTTATGGCTCAGTCTGACGCTGCCCACTGGCCCCACCAAGAGTGGTCCCTGCACCCCCCGCCTCGCCCTGAGCCTCCATAGCTCAGGCAGCAGCCAGGAAATTCTACTAATTGCCTCTCCCTCCAAAACAAACCAGAAGGAGTCACGATCCAAGTGTACTTTTGGTCTGCTGCTGGTCTTCTTGAAGCCCTGCCTGATTTCTTTGAGGCCCAGTTATACAAAACGCTACTTTATCTGACAACTGAGAAACAGCGCACTGGGTTCTGACGTTTGTTCCGGACCGCAGGTCACCTGGCAAGTCGTAGACTGGTGAGTGCAGAATTGAAATTATTCAAGGCCGCACCCCAGCCCTCCTAAGCACATACGCAAACTGTGGAGGGCCTGTAGTGAATTCGTCAAAGTTAACAACGGGTTCTGCCAGGAGGGAGTGCCCGTCAGAACCTGAAGCCCCGGGAGCCAGCTTCTGGGCAGGTGGGCCGTAAATTGTCCATTGTCTGAAGGACGGTCTGGGGGTGGCACCAGGGCCAGAGACCTCAGCACCGGCCCCGCGTCCATGGTCTCCTGCTCCTTTAAGAGATGTGAGCTGGGGCTTCCCTGGTGGCGCGGTGGTTGAGAGTCCGCCTGCCGATATAGGGGGCGCGGGTTCGTGCCCCGGTCCGGGAGGATCCCACGTGCCGCGGAGCGGCTGGGCCCGTGAGCCATGGCCGCTGGGCCTGCGCGTCCGGAGCCTGTGTTCCGCAAGGGGAGAGGCCACAGCTGAGGGAGGCCCGCATACCACTAAAAAAAAAAAAAAAAAAGTTGCAGTTGGGTTTTTTGGTCTCTCTGTATGTTTTGTCCAGAATTTGCCCCAACTGTGCATACACGCAGTTATTTTTAGTCCCATGCAGTGTCTTTGTATTTTGTTGCTGGAGGAGAGGTGCGTTCACGTGCAAGCACTGAAGCAAAGGGTTCCAGGTTCCAGCTAGTCTCACCATCAGGGGCTGCTCAGCGGGCAGGGTCGCCAGGACAGCTGGGTGCCTTTGTGGGTCACACCCAACCTTGCCTCCTTCCTGCCAATCCTGCCCCGTGTCTGATGCCCCAGGGAGGGGGAGTGACAAGACTGGGGCCCTTTGTGGCTGCAGTCACAGAATTCCCAATGCCTCCCGATGCTCTTTGCACCTCCAGGTGACGGGACTTCTGCCTTGGGGACCTACAGGTCAGCAAGCAGCCATCAACAGTGGCCAAGAGAGGGCTGGGGCCCTGGATCTCCAGATGCTCTTGCCACCCAGTGGTTACTAACAGGTGTGGGGTGAGTGACACATCAGGAACCAGGATCCCCCAGGGTGGCTGGGGGGACTCATTTGAAATCTGACTGCTCAGACCCTACTGCAGGTCTACTAAACGAAACCCCTGATGCCCTGGCCCTGAATGGGGCTCCTGGGCCCCCTGACAATGCCATGTGGGGCACAGTTCTTAAGGTACAGTCCCAAGAACCAACAGACTCAGGGCAGAGCCCTGATTCAGCCCCTTATGAGCAGTGCAGCCTTGAGCAAACAACTGAACCTCTCTGAGCCTGTGTTCTCATCCCTAAAGTGAGGTTGCTACTGGCACCAATCTCACCTGGTCGTGAATAAAACACAAGAGAATTCAAGACAGCACTCAGTGCAGGACTCGGCACAGAGTGATGCTTACTAAACGCCACTGTTGTCATTGCTGCTGGTGGGTGACAGGGAGCCCACTGGTAACCACTGACTTGCTTGCTTTCAGGCTGGAATCTCTCTCTGCCCTGCCTTGCTGACCAAACCGCCCCTCCCAGTCAGGGCTGCCACATGTGGTTGCCTAGTCTGTGCACTGCACAAAGTGCTGTCATTGGCATTGGGGCTGAAATCCAACCTGACTCCACTAAGCCAGGCGCACTGGCATGTGAGCTGTGCCCACAAGGGGCACGTTTTCTAATCTGCCCAGAAGTACCACACAGGCAGTGAGGAGTTTTACAGAACCCTGGCCACTGCCCGTCAACGGACCAGGATCAGTGTTTGTCAAGGACTGTCATCCAGCCCCAGCTCACTGGAGCCTGGTTTGTAAAACTATATATATACATATGGAGGACAACTTAGGAAATTTGAAAATCCATTTATTATCAGATGATATTAGGAAATATGTATTAATTTTCTTAGGTGTTGGGCCTAAGATATTATTGAATTATTTAGGAGGGATATGTCATGAAGTTTACAACTTACTTTGAAATGTTCTAGCCAAAATATAGGGCTAGAGATATCATATAAATGGGTAAAACATACGTGGCCAAGTGTCAACAGCCATTACATCTAATGGAAGGTATATACCTATACGTCGGACTAGTCTTGCATCTTTTCATTGAAATTTTTTATAATAAAAATATTTAATAACAATAATTTTTAAAAAGGCAATGGTGAGAAAGGGGCTTCAGGGTCATCTGAGTCCCCACTGTCCTGTCTCCAGGGTGCACTGCTATCTTTACCTCCAGGAGGGGCCCTCCTGGGCAGACCCCTGCCTCCTTCGGGGCTATCTAGGGGGTCCTCCCAGGGTGACACAGTAGAGCCACTCAGAACCCTCACCATCTCTGACTCGACCCTCCCAGGGTAGCGACAATACTCCTTGCTGTATTTGCATAATAAAAAAAAATGGAAATAGCCTAACTGTCCCTCACGGGGAGTTGGAGGTATACATTTAACAGTCATATATCTGCACCTTGTGACATGAAAGTATGTCCATGACATTCTGAGTGAAAAAGCAAGTTGCAGAACAATATGTATGGTATCATGGTTTTAAGAGAAAACACTCCCTATATATGCTCATCATGTATTTCTAGAGAAAGATCTGGAAGGTGACCCACTGAACTATTCTCAGTGGTTACTTCTGGAGTGTGAGAATAGGTGACAGAGGAGAAACTCACTTTTCATGTCAATCACATTTGCATTTTTGGAAACTGCTTACAATTCTACATAGCACACATCTCAGAGCACTTACTACCTTCTGGACAGAGTAATAATACCACTACCCACATAGCACTTACCACATGCCAAGGACATCATGCAGCTTAACTCATTTAATCCACTTACAATTTAATCCACACATTATCATCTTCATCTTTCCCAGTTTAGAGATGAGTGAGGCACAGAGCTTTAAGGAACTTGCCCAAGGTCACACAGCCAGTTAGTGGCAGGGCTGGGATTTGAACCAGTGCAGTCCCTTTTCACCAGTGGTGCCGTAACAACTCTATTATATCTGCACAGAGGCCTGTACATGTGTTGTTTCATTTCCTCCTCACAAAGCTCTCAGAGGGGCTCCTTGCCCTACTCGAGACTCCCGAGGAGCCTGATCCGAGATGGCCCAGGTACTACCACGATCTGAAGCTGTGGGAGGCTCATCCCCTCCTAAGAAGGAGAAGGTGAGGGCACCAGAGAAATAAAGAAGATGTGTGTGTGTACAGGCTACACAGACATCTCTGGGGACTCACAGTGTTAATCCTGCAAATCGAGGCCCAGATGCTCATTTGACAGATGAGGAAACTGAGGTCCAGAGACAGGAAGTGCCCAAGCTTGGATGAGTTTGGTCAGGGCCTTACAGGGGAAAGGGGAAGAACAAAGACAGTCCTTCCCGCTGCAGGGTTCCTGGTCTTGCTCTCCATAGTCAGTGAGGACAAGTCTTGAAATCCTATCTGCTTCCCACATGCAGCAAAAGTGCGGCCGCCTGGGGACCCCATCACAGCTGGGACCCGATGGCTCTAGCACGCACCCCATCTGAGGCGTCACTGGGGCCTGGACAGAGGTGTCCACTGGCCTGGAGCCACACCTTAGAATTCTGAAAATAAAAAGTGGCCCAGAGATAGCCTCATCCACCAGAGGGCAGACAGCAGAAGCAAGAATAACTACAATCCTGCAGTCTGTGGAACAAAAACCACATTCACAGAAAGATAGACAACATGAAAAGGCAGAGGGTTATGTACCAGATGAAGGAACAAGATAAAACCCCAGAAAAACAACTAAATGA
>NC_041216.1:15560222-15561836 GCF_002837175.3 Physeter macrocephalus
TGAAATGAAAACTACACTAGAAGGAATCAATAGCAGAATAACTGAGGCAGAAGAACAGATAAGTGACCTGGAAGACAGAATGGTGTAATTCACTGCTATGGAACAGAATAAAGAAAAAAGAATGAAAAGAAATGAAGACAGCCTAAGAGACCTCTGGGACAACATTAAACACAACAACATTTGCATTATAGGGGTCCCAGAAGGAGAAGAGAGAGAGAAAGGACCCGAGAAAATATTGGAAGAGATTATAGTCGAAAACTTCAGTAACATGGGAAAGGAAATAGCCACCCAAGTCCAGGAAGTGCAGAGGGTCCCGTACAGGATAAACCCAAGCAGAAACACGCCGAGACACATAGTAATCAAGCTGGCAAAAATTAAAAACACAGAAAAATTATTCAAAGCAGCAAGGGAAAAACGACAAGTAACACACAAAGGAACTCCCATAAGGTTAACAGCTGCTTTCTCAGCAGAAACTCTACAAGCCAGAAGGGAGTGACATGACATATTTAAAGTGATGAAAGGGAAGAACCTACAACCGAGATTACTCTACCCGGCAAGTATCTCATTCAGATTCAATGGAGAAATCAAAAGCTTTACAGACAAGCAAAAGCTAAGAGAACTCAACACCACCAAACCAGCTCTACAACAAATGCTAAAGGAACTTCTCTAAGTGGGAAACACAAGAGAAGAAAAGGACCTACAAAAACAAACCCATAACAATTAAGAAAATGGTCACAGGAACATACATATCGATAGTTACCTTAAACGTGAATGGATTAAATGCTCCAACCAAAAAACACAGGCTTGCTGAATGGATACAAAAACAAGACAATTCAAAAACAGCAGATCACACTTTCTTCTCAAGTGCACACAGAACATTCTCCAGGATAGATCACATCTTGGGTCACAATTCCAGCCTCAGTAAATTTAAGAAAATTGAAATCATAGCAAGCATCCTTTCTGACCACAATGCTATGAGATTAGAAATCAATTACAGGGAAAAAACCATAAAAAACACAAACACATGGAGGATAAACAATACGTTACTAAATAACCAAGAGATCACTGAAGAAATCAAAGAGGAAATCAAAAAATAAGTAGAGACAAATGACAGTGAAACCATGACGATCCAAAACCTATGGGATGCAGCAAAAGCAGTTCTAAGAGGGAAGTTTACAGCAATACAAGCCTACCTCAAGAAACAAGAAAAATCTCAAATAAACAATCTAACCGTACACCTAAAGGAAGTAGAGAAAGAAGAACAAACAAAACCCAGAGTTAGTAGAAGGAAAGAAATCATAAAGATCAGAGGAGAAATAAATGAAATAGAAACAAAGAAAACAATAGCAAAGATCAGTAAAACAAAAAGCTGGTTCTTTGAGAAGATAAATAAAAATGATAAACCATTAGCCAGACTCATCAAGAGAAAGAGGGAGAGGACTGAAATAAATAAAATTAGAAATGAAAAAGGAGAATTTACAACAGACACCGCAGAAATACAAAGCATCCTAAGAGACTACTACAAGCAACTCTATGCCAATAAAATGTACAACCTGGAAGAAATGGACAAATTCTTAGAAAGGTATAACCTTCCAAGACTGAACCAGGAAGAAA
>NC_041216.1:15562173-15562717 GCF_002837175.3 Physeter macrocephalus
AGAAAATTACAGACCAATATCACTGATGAACATAGGTGCAAAAATCCTCAACAAAATACTAGCAAACAGAATCCAACAACACATTAAAATGATCATGCACCATGATTAAGTGGGATTTATCCCAGGGATGCAAGGATTCTTCATTATATGCAAATCAATCAATGTGATACACCATATTAACAAATTGAAGAATAAAAACCATATGATCATCTCAATAGAAGCAGAAAAAGCTTTTGACAAAGTTCAACACCCATTTATGATAAAAAAAAAAACTCTCCAAAAAGTGGGCATAGAGGGAACCTAACTCAATATAATAAAGGTCGTATACGACCAACCCACAGCAAACATCATTCTCAATGGTGAAAAACTGAAAGCATTTCCTCTAAGATCAGGAACAAGACAAGGATGTCCATTCTCACCACTATTATTCAACCTAGTTTTGGAAGTCCTAGCCACAGGACTCAGAGAAGAAAAAGAAATAAAAGGAATACAAATTGGAAAAGAAGTAAAAGTGTCACTGTTTGCAGATGACATGATACTATAC
>NC_041216.1:15563995-15564251 GCF_002837175.3 Physeter macrocephalus
ATTAAAGAAACAAACAACCCAATCCAAAAATGGGCAGAAGACCTAAATAGACATTTCTCGAGAGAAGACATACAGATGGCCAAGAAGCACATGAAAACCTGCTCAACGTGACTAATTATTAGAGAAATGCAAATCAAAACTACAATGAGGTATCACCTCACACCAGTTAGAATGGGCATCATCAGAAAATCTACAAACAACAAATGCTGGAGAGGGTGTGCAGAAAAGGGAACCCTCTTGCACTGTTGGTGGGAAT
>NC_041216.1:15564417-15589679 GCF_002837175.3 Physeter macrocephalus
GGTGGGGGGGGTGATGAATTGGGAGATTGGGATTGACATATATACACGAATATGTATAAAATGGATAACTAATAAGAACCTGCTGTATAAAAAAAATAAAATAATTAGCATTGGAAAAAAATGTTATAATAAAATTGCATAATAAATTAATGCCAAAATTAGCTTACTCCACCTGTAATACAGGCTAATTTAGTACTATGTATTTCCATGTTGGCACTTTTATCTTTATATATTAATTTCAACAAGTGGCTTTATATACTTGAAATAGTCACTTTCTAGTACTATTACTATTATTTAGACAAGAATGAAGATTCTTGCCTTCCTAAAATAAGGCCAGTAGAAAAGATTTTGTGAAAAAAAATAAATTTAATTTAATTTAAAAAAAAAAACGTGGCCCAACACCCCTGAGGACACACCCAGATGTTAGCAGTGGCAGATCTGGGGCGTGAAATTGCAGGTAATTTTTATTTCCTTCTTTGTACTTTCCCACAGTTTCCAAATTTTTATTCGATGAACACACATCACTGTTATAATTAGAAAAGAATTACTATGCTTCTTTTTTTCCCTCCAGGAGAAACCAAGGACATATCACACGAAGTATTTCAGCCAGTGAGGGTAAACCATGTGATCCTTGTTAAACCAAGAAGAGGAAATAGGAGCAGGAGAGAGGGGGCGACCAATATCTGTTGGGTGCCTAGTATGTTGCAAGCATGGTGCTAGGAACATCTCCTCCATTATCTCTTCAATCCTCACACCGACCCTGGGAGTTTGGTGCCATGATCCCCATTTTCTCAGATAGGGACGCTGAGAGTGAAAGCAACTGCTCTTTCCACTCGCCATGCTGCCTCTCCATGAGGTGGCAGAAAATGCAATTTCAAAACCAGTTTGATTTACATTCAGAGTACCTATTATCTGGGGCTTCTTAGAAAAGAGTCACCGGTTCTTCACGATACAGCTGCCCCTCCAGGCATCACAGTATTGTATCCCAGAACAGTGACTGGTGTCTGTTGTTTGTCATTTTCTTGATGACAGAGTGTCTTTATATGTTCCATGTACAATGTTTTGTCTGGTGGTGTTAACGCCTAATGTAGATAAAGCTGCAGTGGACTCCGTCTACCATTTGGTTGCTGGTAGCACTGAAAATCGGTACAATCCTTTTGGAAGCTATAAGTGACAGGAGAGCAAGAGTCATAAACAGGTTGAGATCTTTTGACTCGGGAATTCCATTCCCAGGGATGTATTTCTAAGAACTACTTCAGCAGAAAAAATAGAAAGTGAGTGACATGCATAAATATGTTCGTGTCGATACTAACTACAAATAACTTATAACACAAATAACAAATAGCAAATAACTTATAATACAACAATGTGATGGGAGATGCTATAAAAAGTGACCTTTTACAATGGATAGTTTATCCGTGTGTAGTAGCCAGCTTCCAAGGAGCCCTTCATGATCCTCACTTCCTGGTAGTCATGCCTTGGTGAAGTTCCCCTCTCAATGCTAAATAGAGCTGACTTGGTAACATGTAGGGTTGGGTGGAAGTGATCATGTATGACTTCCAAGGAGACGTCCTAGAAGATGTTGCAGCTTCTGCCTTGGTCTCTCAATCATTCACTCTGGGGGAAGGCAGCCACCACGTCATAAAGAAACCCAAGCCCCGGAGAGGCACTGAGGCCTCTGGCCAACAGCCATGCAAGTGCACCATCTTGGGAACGGATGTCCAGCCCTGGTCAAGGGTTCAGATGACTGCAGCCCTACCCAATGTCTCACGGGCAACCTCATGACAGATCCTGAGCCTGTACTGCCCAGCTAAGCTGCTCCTGATATTCTTAACCCATAGAAACTATGAGAGATAATAAATGTCATTGTTTTAAGTCACTAGGTTTTGGAGTAATTTGTTCCAAAGCAATAGACAACCAACGCCCCACACAATGGAATACCATGCAGCAGCGGAAGTGAAAAGTGAATGAACTACTGCTACACACACAATATGGGTGAATTTCACAAACATGATGTTAAGCAAAAGAAACCAGATACCAAAGAGGATATTCTCTGTGATTTTATTGGCACAGAGATCCAAAACACTCAAAGTTAATCTATGCTATCTGAATAGAGTTCTTGTTGGGAGGCGGTTGGTGATGGTGACCAGTAAGGAGGGGGCCTCCAGGTGCTGATAATGTTCTACTGCTCGATCTGGGAGCTGCATAGTTTAGATCATGGGTGTGTTTTGTTTGCAAAACTTCATCAAGCTGTACCTTTATGATTTGTGCTCTAGTCTGTATGCATGCTATATTTCAATACGAAATGTCTTAAATGATCATTCTATGGGCACTGTTTGAAATCTAGACACCTATGATCAGGCTGTGGTCCACAAAAAGGGCAGAACCTCAGGAGAGCCTGTACAATGATTTGCAGCCCTGTAAAATGCACACACACGGAAAGCAGGATGGGAAAAAAAAAACGAAATGTTTGTGTTGGGAGGCAGGGATTCTGGGTAACTTAAACATCTTTTAAGTATTTCATTCAGGAATAGGTTATACTGTCTTGTTGAAGAGAATGGATAAAGGGCCTAGAGGTATAATACATTTTCACAGGTGTCTAACCAGAAACTAAAACACGGTCTTCTAAGGAGTAAGCTTTTTTTCACCAAAAATTTGGCCACCCAGAATAACTCCTTCCCAGAAATTTTACAAATTGTTCAAGTGCGGTTTCTCTAGCAGAATCGGGTTATTGAAACTGCCGTTTTCATTAATCAGAAGAGTGGAGGCCTGCTCTCAATGTTCGTGGTCCAGCCAGGCTGGGAGGGAAGCCACGCCAAGCAGAGAGGGCATGTCAGCGATGTGGTGGGCAAACAGAGCAGTAAGTATTAACTTGCTGGGAAGTAAGGAAATTTGCGGGCCTGGAGGAGCCCTCTCAATGTTGATAGTAACAGTATCAGAGCAGAAACATTACCCTCAAATCCCCAAACAGCTGCAGATTCAGAAGACAGTGGAGAAAATTCTCAAGTTTCACTGAGCTATAAACTTTGGATTTCCCATAACAGCCTTCCAGAATAGGTTCCACATTGTTCTCGGTAGAAATCACACATTCCAATATTCAGCATCCTGAAGACACAGACTCTGTTTGGCAAACTACTCCCGTATGCCATCTCCCAGCTCAAAAACAGTCAGTGGATCCCCCACCTGTAACCCCAAGCCCAGCCTTAAAATGTGTCCCTGATCTGGCCTCCAGTGACAAAGACGACCCATGCACCCCAGACTGTGTCACCTCTGGCCACCTGGCCAAGGGCCCACTGTATCCATCACCTGGGAACTCCCTTCACCAACTGATCTTTACATGGGGAAGGGCTTTCTAAGCTTCAAAGCCGTGGAAGAAACCACAAAGGAAATGCTTGACAGTCCCATACTACATTAAAACAAAAAATTCTGGTGTGATTAAAAAATTCAAGCAAAATTAAAAGACAAACAACTGGGGGAAAATGTTTGCAGCAAATACCACAGACAGATGGTGAGAACCCTTACTTTATAAAGAACCAACATAAATCAATAAAAAAAAAACACATACAAAGATGCTCACAGATAAAAGGGCAAAGGACGTAATAAAAAGCAAATATTAGTGGCCAATAAACATTTGGGGGGAAAAAAGAATGCTCAATCTCTCTAAAGGTCAAAGAAATGAAAATGGAAATAAGATAGATTAAGTTATCAAAGACACTGCTCCCTGCTAGCTGAAGCACAGAGGGATATGGCATTCTTGCACAGGCGCTGGGGGCTTGTAAATTCATGAGATATTTCTGGCAAGCCACCTGGTGATTATCAAAAGCCTGGAAAATGTTCCTACTTATGGTTCACATTTTTTTTTTACCATTTCTTTAAAAACTTTTCAGCAAATAATTTGGTGATATTTATCAATCTCCTTAAGATGTTTGTACTTTTGACTCACATTTCTGATTATTTTCTCCAAAACCTAAAAGTTGAAATTCGGCCAAAGATGTATGTACGTAAAGAGATGTTTTCTGCAATGTGAACATGTAATAATGAAGAGCTGGAAAGAACCTAAATGCCCTACAGTCCAGGAGCTGTTGAGTCAATTACCGTGTGTCCATATGACTGAAAGCATTGGGTAAAGAGCCATGTAATAGTCAAGGGTTCCAGATGACGTGGGGAAATGCTTATGATGTAATAGGTTTGCAATGGGAAGCAAGCTCTAAACTTCCTAAAGAAAAATATTTTAGCCAATAGACTGGAAAACCCGCCGCCTCTGGGTGGTGAATTTGGGGGAAATTTGTGTATGTGCTTCTTTACCCTTTTCTGTACTTTCCAAAATTTCTACAATGTGCAGAATTACTTTGATAATCACTTAAGCAGTTAAAAACCTGTAAAAAAAATATTATTCTTGATACACCCTAGATTTTCCTAGTGAAAAGCAATTGTCCCCTTCATGAATCCGCACGAGGTAGGCTCAATAAACATTCGTGAGTGAATGAATGAACAGTGCTTTTAAGTCTCTTGTGACTTGTTTCTCACCTTCTGCTTTTATTGCCTGGTTATTTGTGTTTATGTCTTTCTCCCTCGTGATCCTGGAAGTTCCCAGAAGGCAGAAATCAGGTGTCTCCATTCATTCACATCCAGCCAGTGCCTTGCATCCAGGAGAAACTCAAAGTGTTATTTTTTAATGAATGGAGCATCTCATAAGTTAAGTGTGTTTTAACATGAGATAAAGATTCTGGACTATGTTAAACCCATGTCTTATGAAGTAAGGGAACTCCCTGAAAGCCATGGACAAGGGGATCAAGAAGGGGTTCTAGTGGCAACTCTGCCCCTACCTGGTAGCCATCATGTGTTTATGCCAAATCCACTGTCTAGTCCTGAGAGCACTGTCCTAGGAGTCCCCATGCTGCAATTAACTACCTATGGGGTCTTGGGCAAGTCACTCATCCTTAGTTCATTCAGTGATGAACCAAAGGTGCTGCAGTATTTCTAGCACTGCTGTCACTATGATTTCTAAAAAGCATCTGATAATGAAAGTTGGTTTGGAATAGCAAGGTGAAAGTTATCTTTAGAACATGGCAGAATTCTTCTTAAAAAGAAACCAATAACCCTCTATTGATAATCAAGTCAATAATGTGCACCCATGAGTTGGGCTACACTTCATTTACATTTTGTCTTTATCTTCGATTTTTAAAATAATTAAATTAGGCAACCTTAAGGTTCTGGTAAGGTCCATGGGATTCCTGGAGCATCTGTAGAGATGAGGAACAATTCCTCTACAGTAAACGATTTCAGAGAATGAGATCACATCACCGAAGTGCCAGTGAAGGCAGGGAACGGAGAGGGCCCTGGGCTTTTCTTCTCCTGCCCCTTCCTTGGTGCGGAAACCTCCCGTTCATCCACAGCAGGGTGACCTCTGTAAGGGTGACCTTACAGTGACCTCTGCAGACAGCAGGGAGTTGCTGCACGTCTGTCTTTGAGCCAAGGAGGTGGAGAGCCCCTTCTGCTCTCCCTGGCTTCCCAGAGTCCCCCTCTCACCAAGCAGGACCCTCCCTATTACACAGAAATGGAGCGCCGGTCCCTGTGCTTGGTACGTTGTATTAGAGCCCTTAGCTCTGCTTGCCTCATGCCCACTTCCCTGTGCGCTTGGGAGGCTGGAGCTGGGCATGGTGCAGCCTTCCTACTGGAAAAGTCTGCTTGGGGAGCTCCGGGCTGCTTCCACCGCTGGGCCAAGAAACCAGCCTTCCTGAGTCCCCAACTTGAGCCCCTCCCAGCACAGGAGAGGTGACAGCACGGAATCCAGCGCCCTGATGGTTAAGCTCTGGAGCCAGACGGCCTCCATGCATTCCTGGCTGCGTGAGCTTGGGCAAATTACTGAACTTCTGGACGCTTAAAGTTCCTTATCTTTAAAATGGGGGTAATAATCATGACAAGATTAAAAGACTTGAAACAGTTATATATTTTTAAAACATATTTATACCTATATGTATATAAACTCAGTACGATAACTGGTGCATAGTGTTTAAGGAAAATCATTTATTCTTACTTGATTGAGGAAATCAGAGAACGAGGGAACACTGGAATAAACGGAAGCATATTCATTTCTTATAAGAAATGGGATCAGAAACGAGTCACTGGCTTTCCCTTTTTTGTCCCCCAACGACAGCTCGCCTCCCTTGAGGCCACTCTTCCTTCCAGGGCCGTCTGCAGAGGGGACCCCCCTCCTAGCTGTCACGTTCAGCTCACGGCGCAGGGCCCCTCTCGGGGAGGCGTGCGGGAGGGTCTCTTCCGCAGGCGGCAGGGCTCTCGCCGGTGGCGGTCAGCTGGGCGCCGCGCGGGGCGCCTTCGGGAGCTGGGACCCGAGGCCCCGCACCTGGCGCGGTGGCGGCACGCGGCCGGCTGGGGCGCGGGCGAGGCGGGGAGGAGCCCCGGGACTAACCGCGGCAGCACCTCTTCCCCCCTCGTGCCAACTGCCACCAGACCTGTTAGTTTTGCTTCGGAGGCGCTTTCTCCAGCAGCCTCGCGGGCCGGCGAGAGCCGAGCGCGTGCACAAATGCGAAAGGGCTGCGAGAAACGGGCGCGCGCGGCCCCGGCCGGTTGCGGGGGAAGCCAGAGCCCCAGGCGACCTGACCTCAAAGCAGGGTCCCGCCCCCGAAAAAGGTGCGAGGGGGGCCGGCCCGGCCTCCGGCGGGCTGCAGACGCCGGGGTGTAGATTAGCGGGTTCGGGAGGAGCGTCCGTTCGCCACAGGAAGGAGGGAAGAGGCCGGAGGTGCCTTCACAGCGCGGCAGCCCTGACAGATCTGATAAAGAGGAAGGAAGCCCTCGAAGTGGCTGAACCGAGCTGCCGGCTCCCCAAACGGACGAGGTCCTGCAGCTGTCACAGCCCTGCTTGCAGCCGCGGGGCAAAAAGGAGGGGAGCCTGCGCCCCCTGCCGGTCGTTTTAGAACGACCATCTCGGGCAAGGAAAGCCTGCAGGGCTTGGGGACGCGGGCGCGGCCACTGCCTCCTGGGCAGGAGGTGGTAACGCCCTTGGGATGGTAAGTCCCCAGGGGAATGCGGGGCTTGTCTGAGCCTGGATCCTCTACCTTCGCAAGAGACCTGCCCCACAGAAGAAACACAAGAATAGGTTTGCTCCAGCTGGGCTCTGTTTGCCTGGCAACCCAAGTCCACCCTAATGAGAAAAGTATCAATAAAAGCACTTCTCAAGATTGCAGAGCACGATCTGCACAGTGCTACATTTCTTGGGCTCTAATTTTGCTGTCACTCACTAGCTGTGTGACCTTAAGTTTCTTAACCTCCCTGTGCCTCAGTTTCCTCATCCATAAAGTGGGAATCATAGTGTAGATCTCACAGGATTGTTAGGAAGACTGAGTTAATATATGTAAAGTGCTTAGAATAGTTCCTGGCTTACCGAACATACGTCTGTTAAATTAAAATGGTTAAATTTCACTGTAGGGTGTAGGCTTGTTGCACATGCTGTAACTGGTTCCTTATTCTGGGGATTTTCCTGCTGTCTTTCAATCATACTGATTTCTAGTTCAATTCCACTGCAGTCAGAGAACATACTTTGTATGATGTCACTCCTCTGAAATTTGTCGAGGCTTGCTTTATGGGCCAGCGAATGGAATACTTTGCTAAAAGCTCCATGTGCACTTGAAAAGGATGTGCATTCTACAGTTATTGGATGTAGTGTTGCAATGTCAATTCAGTCAAATTACTTAATTGAGTTATTCCTTACTGTGGGGGGGGCTGTGGGGGGGTGGTTTATTTCCTGCTCATTCTGTCAGTGAGAGAGCTATGTTAAAAATCTCCAGTTATGATAGTGTATTTGTCTTTTCCTCCTTTCAGCGTCATTAACTTTTGCTGTATGTATCCAAGGCTGTGTTATCAGATGCATATAAATTTAGGACTGTTGTATCTTCCTAAGGAATAAAACTTTCATCATTATAAAAGTACATTATACATGGCTATATTATAAAATGTCCTTTGTCTCTAGTAATACTTCTTTCCTCAAAGCCTGCATTTTATGATAGTTACATCTGCTCTCTTGTGTTTGCTGTGTCAATGAATTAAATCCTTTAATTTCAACCTTTCTGTGTCCTTATAAAGTTTGTTTCTTGTGAATGTCATATATTGGGCTTTGATTATTTTAAGTAGTTTCATACTCCCTTTTAACTGGATTGTTTAGCACACTTATACTGAATATAATTAATGGTGTAGGGTTTATAGCTAACCTTTTGCTGTTTTTCCAAGTTGTCCTGTCCTTTGTTCCTTTAGTCCTTTTGTCCTTTCTTTAGTTTTTTAAAATTTATTTATTTATTTATTTATTTTTGGCTGCATTGGGTCTTCGTTGCTGCGTGCGGGCTTTCTCTAGTTGCAGCAAGCAGGGGCTACTCTTCGTTTCTGTGCACGGGCTTCTCATTGCGGTAGCTTCTCTTGTTGCAGAGCACGGGATCTAGGCACATGGGCTTCAGTAGTTGTGGCTCACAGGCTCTATAGCACAGGCTCAGTAGTTGTGGTGCACGGGCTTAATTGCTCCGCAGAATGTGGGATCTTCCCAGACCAGGGCTCGAACCCGTACCCCCTGCATTGGCAGGTGGATTCTTAACCACTGCGCCACTAGGGAAGTCCCTGTCCTTTCTTCTGGATTCATTGGGTTGTTTTTTTTTTTAATTCCATTTTCCCCTTGAATCTTAGATTTTTAAGTTATTCTCATAATTATCTTAATAATACCTGTTTCCCTAGAGATTACAGTATTTATCTACAGTATTACAGTTTTCTTAAATTAGTACTTTTACCGCTTGCCAAATAATGAAAGGATCGTACAAGTACATACACTTAAACCTTTCTTCCTCCCTTCCATGGTGTTATATATGTATAATATATAGCCACTGTTATGTATTCCACATTATATATTTTTTAACAGTATATATCTTCAAGACATTACTGCTGCTTAAGTAGTCAATACTCTTTCATATTTGCCTATATATTTACCCTTTCCATTGCTCTTCATTCTTCCTTCTGGTTCTATACTACCATCTGGGGTCATTTTCCTTTGGGCTGAAGTACTTCCTTAAGTATTTTTTAGCACAGGTCTGCTGGTGCTTAATTCTTTCAGCTTTTGTCTGTCTGAAAATGCCTTTATTTTGCCTTCCCTTTTGAGAATATTTTCACTAAGTTGGCAGATATTTTTCAGTGCTTTAAAGATTCTGGCTTCCAAAGTTTCTGCTGAAAAGTCAACCATTGCTCCTTCAAAGGTTACATGATATTTCTCTCTGGCCATCTTCAGAATTTTCTGTCTTTGGTTTCCAGCCGTTTGACTATGATATTCTTAGGTGTGTTTTTTGTTTTGTTTTGTTTTGCTATTCCATAATGAGCTTGCTGAGTTTTATGAATCTGTGGGTTGATGTTTGTCAATGGTTTTGGAAAATTCTCAGCCATTATTTCATCAAATATTGCTTCTGCCCCATTCCCTTTTATGTCTGGGACCTCAATTACATGTTTCTTATGCTCTTTTGTTTGTTTTGTTTGTGCATTCTTTTTACTCTCTGTTTGGATTTTTTCTATTGGCCTATCTTCAAGCACTAATCCTGTCTTCTGCTGTGTGTGCTCTGCTGTTAAACCCACACGATGAATTCTTAATTTCAGATTTGAGCTTTTCTTTCTTTTTTTTTCCAAACTGCTTTACTGAGGTATAATTTACAAACTGTAGAATTCACCCATTTTAGATGAACAAAATTAAATGATTTTTAGTAAATTTATAAAGTTGAGCAGCCATTAGCACATTTTTTTTCCTCTTTCCTCTTTAAGAATGTATTTTGGATAACATTTACATTGAACTTTAATTCAAATACAAGGGAAATCGACATCACTAAGTTTGCCAATCAACTTGTGTATACACTGATTATCCAAAAGTTTTAAGCAGGCAGAATTACCCCCGTTGTAATTTTTTTTAATTGAGATATAATTTATATATCATAAAGTTTACAATTCAGTGGGTTTTAGTATATTCACAAAGTTGTACAATCATCACTATTGGCTAATTCCAGAACATTTTCATCACTCCAAAAAGAAACCTGTACTCACTAGCAGTCACTCCCCATTCTCTCCTCCTCCAGCTCTTGGCAACCACTAATCTACTGTCTGTCGCTATAGATTTGTCTATGCTGGCCATTTCATGTAAGTGGAACCATAAAATATGTAGCCTTTTGTGTCTGGCCTTACTGAGCATAACGTTTTCAAGGTTCATGTTGTAGCTTGTATCAGTACTTTTTTAATGGCCATGATATAGGTATGTTTATCCAGTCACTGGTTGATGGACATTTAGGTTGTTTCCATTTTTGGCTACTATGAAGAATGATGCCATGAATATCTATGTACAATGATGGTAGTTTTCAACTCTCCTGGTTATAAACCTAGGAGTGGAATTGCTGGATCATAGGGTAGCTCTATGCTTAACTTTTTGAGGAACTGCCGAACTGTTTTCCAAAGTGGCTGCACAATTTTACATTCCCGCTAGCAATGTTTGAGAGTTCTAATTTCTCCACATCACTGCACTTATGTCTGTCTTCTTAATTATAGCCATCCTAGAGGGTGTTTTTTTGTGGTTTTTGATTTACACTTCCCTAATGACTAATAATGTTAAGCTTCTATGTATTTATTGGTCATCTGTATATCCTACTTGGAGACATGTATATTTAAATCCTTGCTCATTTTTTAATTGGGTTTTCTTTTTATTATTGAGTTGTAAGAATTCTTAATATGTTCTGGATACTAGACCCTTATCTACAATCCATATTTAAAACAGACAGGGCTTCTCTGGTGGAGCAGTGGTTGAGAGTACGCCTGCCGATACAGGGGACAAGGGTTTGTGCCCCGGTCCGGGAAGATCCCACATGCCGCAGAGCGGCTAGGCCCGTGAGCCATGGCCACTGAGCCTGTGCGTCCGGAGCCTGTGCTCCGCAACGGGAGAGGCCACAACAGTGAGAGGCCCATGTACCACAGGCCACAACAGTGAGAGGCCCGCATACCGCAAAAAAAAAAAAAAAAAAAAAAAACCAGACCACTCACGCCCATTTGTGGTCAATTCCCTCTCCCACCCCTAGTGACTGGCAACCACTAAGCTGCAGCTACTTTCTGTGTGTTTCAGGTAAGCCCTCCCTCTAATGAAATTTTGTCTCCTAAGTATTGTGTCATCGTGGGAGATTTCACTCTGCCTCTTGGAGGCCCTGGGCTTAGCTTCTAGCATGGCATGGAGCTCTGGAATTCAGCAAATGTCCTGTGCGAAAACCAGTCACATAGTTAAGATGTCTCCGGTTTCCAGTAAGCCCTATCACCAAGAGCCTTATGATTTTCTTTTACCCAGGAAAGCCCTCTCCATGGGCCAAACCCAATCCTCACTTCCAGGCCCAGGATCAGGAAATGCCCCCAAAGGAAAAAATGGCCAGACCTTCAGTTCACCTCAGAAAGGCTTTCTCCTCTGAAATCCATTCATTTAGTCCTTATTGCTTCCACAGTTTTCTGATGTTTAAAAATAGTATTTGGAGGCTTCCCTGGTGGCGCAGTGGTTGAGAATCCGCCTGCCGATGCAGGGGACAAGGGTTTGTGCCCCGGTCCAGGAAGATCCCACACGCCGCGGAGCGGCTGGGACCGTGAGCCATGGCCACTGAGCCTGTGCGTCCGGAGCCTGTGCTCCGCAACGGGAGAGGCCACAACAGTGAGAGGCCCGCGTACCACAAAAAAAATAAAATAAAATAAAATAGTATTTTGGTGTTTTAAACCAGTTTTTTCTGGTAGTTGCAGCAGGAGTGTTGTGTTTGTGTGACTTACTATATCCTACCCAGCAATTACTATAAGCTTTTAAGACTTCATATCTTGTCAGGCAAGTTTCCTTTCTTTCCCTCCCCCCTCCAGATATATGTTGGCTATTTGGGGGCCACACTTCTTCCATATGAATGTTTTAAATCCATTTATCTGTGTTCCCAAAAAATCCTCTTGGGATTTTGTTGGGAAAATATATTGCATTTATAAATTACTTGACAGAATTGAAATTCTTATACTTTTACATTCTCCATCCATGAACATGGTATACCTATCCACTAAGCAGGTTTCTATTAGGTCCTTTGATAATATTTTGTACTTTTCTCCATAAAGGAATTGCACATTCTTTATTAGATTTGATCCTAAATATCTTAGAGATTATCTTTTAAAACACTTCTAATTTTTTAGAATAGGTAATATATTTATGGTACAAATTTCTAAAACCTCAAAAAAGTATACAGTGACAATTTCCCATCCATTTTTCTCAGTCACCCAGTTTTCTTCCAGAAGAAACCGTTACTAGTTTATTTTTAATGTAGTTAATATTAGTATATAGAAATTATATTGATTTTTGTTCCTCAATCTTGTATCTAGTAAGCATCTGAATTTTTTTTTTTTTTTTTTTTTTTTGGCTGCACTGGGTCTTCGTTGCTGCGTACGGGCTTTCTCTAGTTGTGGCAAGCAAGGGCTACTCTTCGTTGCGGTGCGCGGGCTTCTCATTGCAGTGGCTTCTCTTGTTGCAGAGCATGGGCTCCAGGCACACGGGCTTCAGTAGTTGCAGCACACAGGCCCTAGAGCACACGGGCTTCAGCAGTTGTGGCACACGGGCTCAGTAGTTGTGGCTCATGGGCTCTAGAGCACAGGCTCAGTAGTCGTGGTGCAGGGGCTTAGCTGCTCTGCGGCATGTGGGATCTTCCCGGATCAGGGATCAAACTCATGTCCCATGCACTGGCAGGCAGATTCTTAACCACTGTGCCACTAGGGACGCCCCTGAATTTTATTATTTCTAATAGGTTATTTTGAATTTCTTTTTTATATATGCATCATCTGCAAAGAAGTCATTTGGTCTATTCTTTTGCATTCCTTATTCTTTTTACTGATTTTACTGCATTGGTGTAGGATGCCTCTAATAAAGCAGCTATAGAAAATAGCTGAATAATAGCTGTGATAGAAGGCAATCCTGTTTTATTTCTGACTTTAACGAGAGGGCTTCTGTTTCATATTTATATATGAAATTTGCTGTAGGTTCTTGGCAGATGTCTTTACTGGGTTAAAAAAAGTTAATTTCTGGTCCCATTTCGCTAAGAATGGGTAGCATGAAAGTTTTTATAAATTATTTTATGCACCTATTGAGATGATCATATGGTTTTTCTCCTTTAATCTACTAAATGTGCTGAATCACCACTCATGAAAAGAAGTAGTCTCAAATAAAACACTTTTACCCCAAATTGTTATTTATTTTCATGAGGGGGTAAAAAAGAACCTTTTATGATAGTGAAAATATACTTTATTTTTTAATACAATAGCTGCCAGCAATATACTGGTTCCAGAGAGAGAAAAGAAAATACAAGCATTCTATAATAAGTTTTCATTTTCCTTTTCAACTAATTTAAAGAAAATACTCCAATTCCGTTCAACATTATGATTTGGGGGAGTTGAAATTTTTTTCCATGATAAAAATATAATTTTGACAGCCCCAGCCTTAGTAATTTGTAAAGGATGGAATAAAAAAGACCATATAGTATAACAATAATGAATGCTTCCCTCCCTTTGAATCAAATACTGATTATAACCAGTGTAAGAAATTGGTTAATCAATAAATTTGATGAAATGTGTATCAAAATGTTCATGAAAAAATACATTTCTATTTCTTCTCATTTTTACCATGTAGATATTTTCTAAATGGATATTTTAAATGCACAGAAATAAAAGCTATCTACATGCAACTCTGGAGAGATTCAAAACAACAGAAGTAAATATGCCTAAATTCTAAAGTCAATCAACTGAGTGTAAGAATAAATGTCAGAAACCTCTTCATTGTATACAGATTGCTCAAGGGTTTAAAGATAGTTGTATTAAAAATAATAAAGGTAGTTGTATAAACCAAAGTTACCAAGAAATAAAATCTTACATGAATTTTATCACTAAAGTCAACAATCCTAGTAAAAGAAAATAACAGAACTGTATAGAAAATCTGCGTCTACATTTTTTTAAAAAGGAAGTTACATCAACTGAAATAGGAGACAGCTTTCCAAATGCTGGACTCAAAAATTTCTCAGAATCCCTTGGAAATTAGTAAGATCTTCCATTCAGACTCTAATCTCCTTGTTTAAATGGAACAAAGGGGGTTTAAATGAAGGGGAAAATGATTCAGTAGTTGTAGAAATAATAACAGATGATTTCTACTGTGTCAACCCATATACTACATGAACTGCCATGAAAACTTTCATGTCCCAAATCTCCCAAGACATGAAGCTATGATCTTTCCACAAATGTAAGATGGGGTAAAAAGCATCTTCTAGGATCATCTTTCTTACTAGCTTTTGTCCATTTGCCAATCTCAATCTCATCTAACTTCCCTGATAAAGTAATAAGATCTGTCTTTCAACAGAAAAATAATTCTGCCTTCATCCAAATTATAATAGATAGAACTTGCCTTCCTTGGACATCCAGAGACAGCCAAGTACAATCATGGGATAAATTTTTAAAAAGCAGAAGAAGAAGAGAATAAATATCCAAAGTGGAAAACACTTCACAACTGAGTTTCAGAATGTGTTTTTTCATCCGTTTTGAGGACTGCAGCTCCTTCCTCATTAGCCTTCTACTCTGCACCACTTAGTCCACTGTTCACTTGAAAAGACACCCCCACTTCTCTTGAATCTTTTCCATGCTTTAAGCTATGAGGCAAGATTCAATATCACCTGATGTCAAGTTACCACTATTGTAAAAGTAAGTGAAAAGTGAAGATGGCTGTCTGTGTATTGGTGCAGAGGCGACATATTCACCCACGGAAGCTACTGCTATAGAATTTCTCAATATATAACCTGATAATGCTTCTTCCTGGATCAAGATAAATCATCATCCAACATTTTATTACAAAAAGGTGGGTACCCAAACTTCTGATCAGCAGTAAAGAGTTCTAAGAAAGGTAAAGCAAAGAAATCTCCCTGAGCCAAATGGATACAATATGGAGTTTTTCTTATCTTTCTATACCAAGCTAATCACTGATAGGTTTTAAAAATGCAGAATGCTTATTAAAAAATCAAGCTACTTCCATAAAGCCAGTGCTTACTAAATGTTAGCATATCATAGGGAAGAAAACACTGCCATTTTAAGGCAATATACTTAAAATTTCCAAATGCAGCCTAAGAGAAATAGCATTTCTTAAACAAGTTAGGTATAAAAATTACCAAAACATTATTATAGTCACAATCACAGTCTTTGGAGTAGTACATAGAAAGTCTTTTTTTTTTAATGAATAAATACATAGCAAACTTTTGTTTTATTTTCACCAAGTTCATCCTCCCTTGTTACAACACAAATAATTCCTGGTTTAGGACTTCAATTTAAGAAACAAACAAACATGAAGACTGCTATTCCTCAATGTGGCTGTAGGAAAATTTAATTGAAGGAAGTGCAATGATTGAGATTAGGCAAAACTGCAGTCAACATGTAGTCACCATCACAACTATAATTTAGTCTAAAAGAAGTGAACCATCCTCTACCCAAAGTCTAACAGTAAATGGGGGTGGAGTGGTAATCTATGTGTTTTATCTTGTTTTTAATATAGGATGGATAATGCATTCTTTAGATTATCCACATTAAATGTGCTTTAGAAACAAAATTCTACTTGATATTTTGACAAACCCACACTACATTCCTTAGGTTAATTTTTACATTACTAATCATTGTACTGCTATAGCTAAATCAACTAAATATCAGTTTACGCAGTGTTGCTCAAACGATCTACAAACAGCAAGGCCGATGCTTACCTAAAAAAGGAGCATTTTTAAAATAAAGGAAGAAAGTAATAATGTTCCAAATGAATGGCACTGGGCAAAATACATATAACCAGTAACATATTTAGACAGAGAGTATCAGGTGCC
The DNA here is from genome assembly GCF_002837175.3 of Physeter macrocephalus. NCBI lineage: Eukaryota > Metazoa > Chordata > Mammalia > Artiodactyla > Physeteridae > Physeter > Physeter macrocephalus. The sequence continues at coordinate 15,580,335 of NC_041216.1, forward strand.
CATTGGTTTCTCTTATATGCATAAAAGGCTTGAAGAAGATCTTGCAAATATTGCTCCTCCCTCTAGACTTTTAGCTTCTACATAGTGTCAGATATTATAATTGATATAAAGGATAAATGCGTTTAGGCAAAAGTAAAAATCCACATACAAAGTAAAATAGCAAAATCTGTAGTGACTTTCTGTAGAAGGCTCTCTTCTCTGGTGGTAACATCCTTTAGTACATATCCAGGATAGACTAAATTGAAAGAGATTACTTTGATACAGTAGCAATCCTTTCATATACTCTTACTAAATATTATAAAATTTCAAAAATACATAAATATTCCTTGTACCGTGCATTACGCACCAGTTTGGGCCTGATGAGGTTGTGATTACTATTTTAACAGTTAAACAGTGCACCTCAAAAGTTCTGCCATCTATACACAGTGAATGGAGACAGTGGTGAGGGCTCTAGAGAGATGGCAAACTGCCTTTAAAGTGAAAAGTTTTTATGGAGTGTCTCCAAATTAGAGAGGAGGATACGGGGTAGGCGGGGTAGGCAGGGTAAAAGAATTTTAAAATAATACTGCTTAGGAGTATATATTTAAAGATAGCTACTATACCTTGTCTATCCTTTATCCTAATCTGGAATAACTACATGTTTGTGCAAAATAAAGTTTCTACTTTATAGGAAGAGGAGCAGTCTGTTAGGAAAAGCATGTTCTTAGTCAGGGGAAGATGTGAAGACATCTCTCTCGTAAGTGTTATTTTATTTGGTAAGTCTTTTGGCTACATCACTATATGCTATTTCAACCTCCTTATCACTGGGGCAGGTATTGGTGAACTCATCCCTACTATATGCGTTAGTTAAGTATCTCCAGATGCCAGTCATTCCTTTTGGAATATCAAAGTTGCGATACTTTTTGGCCACCACCTGAAATACAAAGAGATCAAAAGTTAACATTTATATGCCATGTCTTATAAACCAGACATATATCTGACTTCAGGGCAAATTAATTCTGTGAATCTCTGAAAACTGCTTCTACCTAAAGTCTGTCACCTTCATTCTAACTAGCCTTTTAAATAAGGACTGCATGCTACACCAGAGATTCAGAAGTGTGATGGTCATTGCAAATGCCTGCCTTGGCCATCCAGAGAAACAGCCAAGTATAATCACTGGATAAATACTTTAAACACACACACACTAGTTTAGATCTCTGTTTTTCTTGATCTTGATCTTTACTACACAACCATCCTATATAGCATAGTGTTTCACACAATAAATGCTCAATAAATATTTTCTGCCTTGAAAAGAAAAAGCCAGGTGATCAGAGAACAAAGTTTGACGCTATAAGTCAGTGTAGCCACTGCTTCAAAGTTACCTGTTACATCTTTGAATTTTTATACAGTCACAGAAAAAAAAAATCCTATTTCTCATATGCCTTGATTTTAAGACATAATTTTCCATTTAATCAACCCTAGGGTGTTTCAACTATTGCCTGAACAACATTAAGTTACACTATTTGGGGGGTGCTAAATAGTGCGTGTCAGAAGATCAGCCAAGTTTTACACAGAGGAAGTGCTGCCTTAGTAAACAGATACTAGGTGTTAATAGTGCCCCACATCCTGCAGGCCTACCTTGACAATGTGCAGTTTGGGCAGCAGGTTGCAATCAGCTAGTGTCATTTCATTGCCATCCAGAAATTTACGTGTGGAAAACTTAATGTCCTCCATACTATTCTCATCAATTTCATCAGGGAGGGGAGAGTTCAGATATTCATCCAGTTTCTGCAGTGTTTTCAAGAGTCCCCTCTCCAATGCTGAAAGAAAAATGAAAATACCCTAAGAAGAAAAACCACCCAAGCCCCAAGTAGAAGCATTACTCCTTCAGTGAATAACTATTTGTCAAATGTTTCTCTGACACTGGAGAACAAAACAGACACGGTTCCTGCTCTCATGGAGCTTATTTACTTGGGGGAGAGAGATAAGACAAACAAATTTATAGATAAAATTATAGATAAATATAAAAACAAGCATGATAATTTCAGATAGTGGTATCTATAAAAATTTGTTAATAACTAAATGCCCCATATACAAACACATCATGGCCCAACACAGTTGATATTTAAACTGGGGGAAAAAATGGGTGAGAAAAGGCAAACCTATTATTTCAAATCTAGGAAAGAAAATCTTGCCGAGACAGATTCTTGCCCTCAATTTTAAGTCCTGCTCCCGTAAAAATATTTGGATTTATATCCATGAACTGTGTTAAGAAACTCCAATCCAAGCACCCCAAGCAGAGAAGCCTGAAGTTTTTGCACTGCCTTAATATACAAAAGAAGCCAAAAATAGCACTATCTTATAATAACATGAAAAATAGAGGTCAGATTAGAAAGTTCAATTTACAATCTGTATTGGAGGCCTCATTAGCAAAATAGATCAAGATACTATATGTTATAATTCAGAGAGAAGCAGGATGCAGCCACCCTGTATATCTAGAAAGTCAAGGTTAGTGACCCTTAGCAAAGAGGGGATGGGAACATCATTAGAAAGGAATATGAAATAACAAAAGACAGATCCTCCCTTATCCCGTTTTGTCTTTTATCCTCTCAACCCACCTTCACCTCCCACTCCCAGAATAGATGAGTTCACACTGATGAGTACAGTACTTGGCCATAAAAGAAAGTTAAAATCATGACGTGACACTCCATATTAGTTATAAGTTTGAGTAAAGTTGGATCCATCACAGAAAAAGGCAAAGTTTTACATGCTGTATATTAGATATTTCACCAGCAACATAAATGTCCTAACCCTATACCTCTTCTTCCAAACTGCTCCCACTGACTCATCCCTTGATCCCTTCAAAGTAGTCCAGACAATAGATGGTAGTCTTAGCTAGGTAGGGGCTGTAGGCATTACAAGGATTTTAGAAGTACTTAGGAGATAAAAACCTACCGAGCTTGGAAACCAAACTGAATATGGAAAAAGGAGGATAGAAGTATTCAACAAAATACAAATGGAGGCCCTACTACATGCCACGTTTTGTACCAAGCATCGTTAAATTCACTACTGAATCAAACATAAAAGGTTCCTACTCTCAGTTTATATTTTGGGGAATGAAAGTAGTATAGAGAAGCTGATCAACAAAAGATTCCCAGGGTGAACGCTGGTACCATTGCTGAGACATGTACCTTCCTAGAGGAAAAGCAGATTCAGGAAATGTGGAGATGAGTTCAGTATATGCTGACTTTGAGATGTCTGTTAAGACATCTGAGCAGCAATGTCCGCAGACAGTTGAGTTCTAGTCTGGAACAGACTAGGCTGGGGCAATATATTTGTAAGTCCTGAAAGCACAAATGAACGCTGAAGCCATGGAAATGAAGGAGAAGCAGAGGGCCTAGGACAGAACCCTAAGGAACATCACTGATGGTGTTATGTGAGGCAGATAATACATTTTGTCATTATTCGGCATTTCATTATGTGATTATAGAATAAATATGTATCCATTCTACTGTTAATGACAGTAATTAATTTGTGTTGTTTACAGTTGGGGCTTATGACTAACAGTGTAACAAACATTCTTGTGCAAATCTCTTGGTGTGCATCTATTCATATTCTTATCAAAAATGGAATTGTGGATGAGATATCTCATACCTGTTAGAATGGTCATAATCAAAAAGACAAGAAATAACAAGTGTTGGCGAGGATGTGGAGAAAAGGGAACCCTTAGGCACCGTTGATGGGAGTGTAAATTGGTGCAGCCACTGTGGAGAACAGTATGGAGGTTCCTCAAAAAATTAAAAACAGAATTACCATGTAATCCAGCAATATCAATTCTGGATATTTATCCAATATGGAAACAACCTAAGTGCCCACTGACAAATGAATGGATAAAGAAAATGTGGTGTATATATATATACACACACACACATACATCACATGCATACAATGGAATATCATTAAGCTACAAAAAAGAATGAAATCTTACCATTTGCAACAACACAGATGAAACTTGAGGGCATTATGCTAAGTAAAGTCAGTCAAACAGAGAAAGACAAATACCATATGATCTCACTTATATGTAGACTCGTAAAAGGCAGACAAACAAACAAGCTCATAGATATACAGAACAGATTTGTGGTTGCCACAGGCAGGGGTTGGACAAAATGGATGGAGTGAATATGATGTAATGTATAGCATGGCGACTACAGTTAATAATACTGTACTGCATATTTGAAAGTTGCTAAGCGTTGTAAATCTTAAAAGTTCTCATCACAAGAAAAAAATCTGTATCTACATGTGGTGACTGATGTTAACTAGATTTATTGTGGTCATCATTTCACATAGTATACAAATATCAAACCATGTAGTACATCTGAGACTAATAGTAATATATGTCAATGATACCTCAATAAAAAATTTTTTTTCAATTTTTTAAAATGGAGATGTAGGTTATAGGGTATGTGTGTGTTCAGGTTTGGTAGAAACTGTGATCAGTTTTCCAAGTTCAGCACAGCAAGCAGCAGTGTATGGATGTTCCAGTTACTTCACATCTTCAACAACATTTGGTATTGTTGGTCTCTTTAATTTTAACCATTCTAGGGTATGACAAATTCAGTTTAACATATTTTCATATTTATTGACTCTTTGGATATCCTCTTTTTGTAAAGTGCTGTTTGCTCATTTTTCTCTTGGACTGTCTGTTGTACTGACTTGCAGTCTTTTTATATATGCAGATGCAAATCCTTTGTGGTTATATGTATTATGCATACCTTCCCCCTTTTCACTTGCTTAATGGTGACTTTTGATGAACGTAGGTTACTAAACCTAATGTAGTCCAATTTATTTTTTTTCTTTTATGATCAGTACTTTGTGTTCAGCTTAAGGAACCTTACCTACTCCCAAATTATGAAGCTATTCTCCATTATCTTCTAGAAGATATATTATTTACCATTCATATTTATATCTACAATCCACTTAGAACTGATTGTGTATGGTGTGAGACTGGGATATTTTCTTGACTCTATATTCTGTTCCACTGTTCTATTTGCCTACCCTTCTGTTAATACCACACTGTTTTAACTATTGTACCTTTATAACAAGTCTTGATATCAGGTAGTGGAAGTTTTCAAACACATCTTTCTTCAAGATCATCTTGGCTAGTCTTGGCTCCTTACATTTCCCTAATAAACTGTACAATTAGCATGTTAATTTATACACACACACACACACGCACGTGCTGTTGGACTTTTAAATAATCTATAGATTTAACACAACCCTAACTTGCAAACTGGCATCTTTATAATTTTGAGTCTCCCAATCTATGAATATCATTTATTTCTTTAAAAATTTTTTTTATTTTATGAAATTGAAAGAAATTTCAATTTCTTTTGTTTTCTATGTAGAGGCCTTGCCCACTTTTATAAAATTTATTCCTAAATATTTGACATTTTTTATTGTATATTTTTATCACATTTTCTATCGTTTCTTGCTAACATGTACAAATACAACTGATTTTTATAATAGCCTCATATGCAACCACCCTGCTAATTCACTTTTTTTATTCTTATGGTTTATCCGTAGATTATTTTAGATTTTCTACATGTACAATTATATTAAGAATAACAACAAATTTATCCCTTCTTTTGAAAGTCTCATACCTTTCATTACTTTTTCTTGCCTATTATACTGGCCAAGACCTCCAGTACAATGCTACATAGAAGTGGTGACAGTAAGCATTCCTTCTTCAGTTCTCAATTTCAAGAGGAAATCTTTCACTACTCCCCTATTATGATGCTTGCTGTAACTTTTCTGTAGATTCTCTGTCAGATTAAGGAAATTCCCTGCTATATCTTTTTCGCAAATTTTTAGAAAATAAACATCTTAATCATAAGTATTAAATTTTATCAAGCACTTTTTCTGCCTCAATTGAAGTGATCACATAATTTTTCTTTTATTCTATTGTGATAATTCAAATAGATTTTTGAATGTCCAAACAATCTTCCATTCCTGAATTAAACTCAACTTGGTTATGTGCATTATCTTTTTTCATATTGCTGGATTTGGCATATTTTGTTTTAGACTTTTACATCTATGTTTGAGAGAGACTGGCCTGAAAGTTACTTTCTTTTGATGTTTTTGTGTGGTTTGACCTCGAAAAGCAAGTTGGAAAGTATTTCCTCTTTTCTGTTTCCTGGAAGAGTATATGCAAGACTGATGTTACATCTTTCCCAAATGCTTAGAAGAGTCCATCAGTAAAGCCATCTTTGTGAAATGGTTTTTAATTATAGATATAAGATGATTCACATCTTGAATCCGTTCTTGCAACAGTTTTCTTACACTGTACTTTCTGTAAATTTATGCAATAGTGTTTTCAAACTTATAAGCATAGGGCTTCCCTGGTGGCACAGTGGTTAAGAATCCACCTGCCAATGCAGGGGACACGGGTTCGATCCCTGGTCCGGGAAGATCCCACATGCCGCAGAGCAACTAAGCCTGTGCGCCACAACTACCGAGCCCATGTGCCTAGAGCCCATGCTCTGCAACAAGAGAAGCCACCTCAATGAGAAGTCCACACACTGCAATGAAGAGTGACCCCCGCTCACCGCAACTAAAGAAAGCCCACGCGCAGCAAAAAAGACCCAACACAGCCAAATATAAAAATAAAAAAAAACAAATTTATAAACATTGTCATAATATCCTCCAAAAATCATTTAAATGCAAGATCTGTAGTAATCCCCTTTTATTCCTAATATTGGTTATTGCTGCCTTCTCTCACTTTTCTTAATTTTTCTTGTCAAGGATTTATCAATTTTCTTATTAGACTTTTCAAAGAACTAACTTTTAGCTTTCCAAATCCTGTCACATTTGTTTTCTATTTCATAAAATTCTACTCTTTTAGTATCTCATTCCTTCTACCTTCTTGATTTGCTGATCTAACTAAACCCCTGAGGTGGATACTTTAAGGTTACCAATTTTTAGCTCTTCTTTTTGCCATTCATTCATTCATTTGGCTGCACCAGGTCTTTGTTGCAGCATGCCGGATCTTTAGTTGCGGCACACGGAATCTTTTAGCTGCGGCATGCGGGATCTAGTTCCCTGACCAGGAATCGAACCCAAGCCCCCTGCATTGGGAGCACAGAGTCTTAACCACTGGACCGCCAGGGAAGTCCCTTCTTTTTTCTAATATATGCATTTAGAGCTATAAATTTTACTCTAAACACAGCTTTAGTGGTAGCATATAAATTTAGACATGCTATATTTTCATCATGTTATTCTTCAACCTATGGGCTATTGAGAAATGCACTGCTTAATTTTCAAACATGTAGAAATTTTCTAGCTGTACTTTTGTTACTGATATCTAGCTTTTATTTGTGGTCAGGGAAAATATTCTATTTGATTTCAATTTCCATTTTTTGGAAAATTTTTCAGATTTGCTTTATGGCTCAGCTTTACAGTCAATTTTGTGTTCCATGTGCATTTGAAAAACAAGAGTATATTCTGCAGTTGTGTGGCACAATGAGATTATATATCAATGAGATTAAATTTGTTCATTGTATTATTCAATTCTTCTGTTTTCTCACTGAATTTTTCTTTTTGGCAGATTCTAACAGTTACTAAGGGAGTAAGTTAAAATCTCCCACCAAGATTGTGGATTAGTTTATTTCTCTTGTAGCTCTGTCAATCTGGTTTATATATTTTGAGGGTAGTTATTTGGTTACACAAATTTAGAATTATTTTATTTTCCTGGTAAGTTAATCTTTTTAAATCAGTCTGAAACATGTTTCATTATCTCTTGCAATGATTCTTTCCTCAAAGTCTACTTTGTGCAATGTCAGCATAGTTTTGCCAACTTTCTTTTGGTTAGTATTTACACCATTTTACAGTCAACTTTCCTGGGTCAGTCAGCCTATCTGTCTGTCTATTTATCTATTGGTGTGTATTTCAAATGTAGGAGGGAGGGAGGGAGGGAGGGAGGGAGAGAGAGAGAGAGAGAATTCCTTCTTGTACATAAGCAACACATTTTTAATGCAGTTAGCAAACTCTGTTTTCTACTTGGAGTACTTGAATCATTTACATTTAACGTAATGACTACAAACTTTGGTTTAGAACTGCCATCATACATTTGTTTTCTATTTGCCCTCCTGTTCTGTGTTCTCTTCTTCTTTCTTGCCTTCTTTTGGATTAAGTTTTTTTTAAATTATCATTCATTTCCCCCTCTACTTGTGTATCATACATTCTTTTTTAATATAATTTTTGAATTTTATTTATTTTTTTATACAGCAGGTTATGAGTCATCAATTTTATACACATCAGTGTATACATGTCAATTCCAATCGCCCAATTCATCAATAGTATCACACATTCTTTTGCTAGACTTTGTTTCCTTGACTTACTAAAGCTTAATTATAACTTTTACCACTTCCAGGATACTGCAAGGACCTTAGAACACTCTAACTGTATTTAATTTCCCTCCTGTCTCATATGCTACTATTGTTTTGTGTATTAATTTGACTTTTTTTGGGGGGGGGACTGCATTGAGTCTTCATTGCTGTGCACAGACTTTCTCTAGTTGCGGCAAGTGGGGGCTAATCTTCGTTACGGTGCGCAGGCTTTTCATTGTGGTGGTTTCTCTTGTTGTGGAGCACGGGCTCTAGGCAAGTAGGCTTCAACAGTTGCAGCATGCGGCCCCTACACGGGCTCAGTACTTGCGGCTTGCAGGCTCTAGAGTGCAGGCTCAGTAGTTGTGGTGCATGGGCTTAGTTGCTCTGCGGCATGTGATATCTTCCCAGACCAGGGATTGAACCCATGTTCCCCTGCACTGGCAGGTAGATTCTTAACCACTGCGCCACCAGGGAAGTCCCTTTACATATATTTTAAATCCCAGAAGACACTATTGTTCTATACAGACAGTATTCATTTATATTTTATAATATATTTATACTACTCTTTGCTTTCCCTTCCTTCCTGCATCTCTGGGTGTTCATATGAAATCATTTTCCTTCTGCCTGAAAAACTACTTTTAGTATTTTGTTTAGTGTGAGTCTGCTGAGATGAATGTTCAGTTTTTGTTTATTTGAAAATGTCTATTTTGCTTTTACCATTTAAAATTCATAAATAACATTCTTTTTTAATATAATTTTTGAATTTTATTTATTTTTTTATACAGCAGGTTATGAGTCATCAATTTTATACACATCAGTGTATACATGTCAATTCCAATCGCCCAATTCATCACACAAAATCACAAAATCCCCACCCCCCCGCGGCTTTCCCCTCTTGGTGTCCATACATTTGTTCTCTACATCTGTGTCTCAATTTCTGCCCTGCAAACCAGTTCATCTGTACCATTTTTCTAGGTTCCAC
>NC_041216.1:15589705-15612531 GCF_002837175.3 Physeter macrocephalus
TTGGGGGGGGACTGCATTGAGTCTTCATTGCTGTGCACAGACTTTCTCTAGTTGCGGCAAGTGGGGGCTAATCTTCGTTACGGTGCGCAGGCTTTTCATTGTGGTGGTTTCTCTTGTTGTGGAGCACGGGCTCTAGGCAAGTAGGCTTCAACAGTTGCAGCATGCGGCCCCTACACGGGCTCAGTACTTGCGGCTTGCAGGCTCTAGAGTGCAGGCTCAGTAGTTGTGGTGCATGGGCTTAGTTGCTCTGCGGCATGTGATATCTTCCCAGACCAGGGATTGAACCCATGTTCCCCTGCACTGGCAGGTAGATTCTTAACCACTGCGCCACCAGGGAAGTCCCTTTACATATATTTTAAATCCCAGAAGACACTATTGTTCTATACAGACAGTATTCATTTATATTTTATAATATATTTATACTACTCTTTGCTTTCCCTTCCTTCCTGCATCTCTGGGTGTTCATATGAAATCATTTTCCTTCTGCCTGAAAAACTACTTTTAGTATTTTGTTTAGTGTGAGTCTGCTGAGATGAATGTTCAGTTTTTGTTTATTTGAAAATGTCTATTTTGCTTTTACCATTTAAAATTCATAAATAAAAAACTAATATATTAATCATTACATTCTTATAGTATTTTTTAGTTGAAAAACTTGGTGAATATATGTTAAGAGAACTGATTCTCAGAGCAGCCATGGGACATAGGATGGGTAGATATTATCCTATCTTATAGATACTGAAATAAAGAAGAGACTTTGCCTTTTCTCAAAATCAAAGAAAGGAGATCTGACATCTTGGAAATTTGACTTGTTACAACTACCTGAAATTATAAATTGAACTGTGAATTTTAGAGGCTCACAGAAGAGGCAGTAAGAAAAAGCTGACTGGTCAGCAAGTATATGGATCCAGGGCTGTAAATATAAATGTCACATCTTGAGGCAAAAATTAAATGTTTGGATGTGTTTGCTTTCACTTTTGGAGGGTATTTCATGGCTTACAGAATTCTAATTCGTTTTCTTTTAACTCTTTGAAGATCTCATAACACTGTCTTCTGGATTCACTGTTTCTGTTAAGAATCAGTGCTCAGTCTTATTGCTTTTACCTTGAAGAGCTTTCTTTCTCTCTGCCACTTTTAAGATTCTACCTCTGGTATTCAGCAATTTGACTATGATGCATACAGGTATAGTTTTATTTGTCCTGCTTGGGTTTTGTAATGCTTGACTCCATGGCTTGTTATCTCTCATCAGTTTGGAAAATTCTTGGCAATTATCTAGCTATAGCTTCAACTCCATTTTCTCCTCTTATTCTGGGATTCCAGTTATACACATGGCAAACTTTTTTTATTGTGCCCCACATGTTTTACACTCTTTTCTGTGGTTTTTTTTGTTGGTTCTGTCTTTTTATCTCTCTGTGCTTCCATTAGCTATTTCCTTCTACCCTATCTTCATGTTCACTATACTTTCTCATCACTGTCTACTCTGTTAAATTCATCTATTGAGTTCATAATTTCAGATATTATATTTTTAAATTCTAGAACTTCCATTTGATTCTTTTTTATAATGTCCAGTTCTTTGCTGCAATTTTCACCTTGTTCTTTTACTTTTGAATATATATAAGTTATTTTAAAGTATCTGATAACTGAATAACCTTGTAGTTTTTAAATGGTTTCATAAAATGTATTAGTTGTATTCAGTCCTTGATATGGGTACTTTCTATTACTATTAGATTTTTAAAGCTGGTAAATTTTTAAACTCAGGGCTGGTTTATATTAAAATGATAGTCTACTAAGTCATGAACTTCTTTCTTCATATTCTTGTTAAAATTAATGCATCATTCTTGCTCCTCAACCGTACTATATGTTCTTTGAAGGTAAAGTCTGTGTCTTGTGCTTCTTCTTCTGCATATCCCCTTAAATTCATGGCACTTTACCTCAGCATATGGTGGACACTTGGTCAATGTCTGGACCAGACTGAGAAAGGCCAATAGTTAACTATAAGAGTTTTGAGTTTCATAAATGTATGAAGTTCAAAAGGCAATTAGGGGGCTTCCCTGGTGGAGCAGTGGTTGAGAATCCGCCTGCCGATGCAGGGGACACAGGTTCGTGCCCAGGTCCAGGAAGATCCCACATGCCGCGGAGCGGCTGGGCCCGTGAGCCATGGCCGCTGAGCCTGTGCATCCGGAGCCTGTGCTCCTCAACAGGAGAGGCCACAACAGTGAGAGGCCCACGTACCACCAAAAAAAAATAAAAAGGCAATTAGGTGAAAATGTAGAATAGACACTTTTAAAGTCAGATGATTTGAAGATATTTATACTTGACTTTTATATCTTCATGGGAAGCTGAGAATAAGGTAGGTACTACATATTGCTATAGAGCACGTAGCCATTTAAAAAATGTAAAAAAAAAAGGGCTTCCCTGGTGGCGCAGTGGTTGAGAGTCCGCCTGCCGATGCAGGGGACACAGGTTCGTGCCCCGGTCTGGGAAGATCCCACATGCCGCAGAGCGGCTGGTCCCGTGAGCCATGGCCGCTGAGCCTGCGTGTCCGGAGCTTGTGCTCCGCAACGAGAGAGGCCACAGCAATGAGAGGCCCACATACCGCAAAAAAAAAAAAAAAAAAAAAAAATTTAAAAAAGAACTGGTAATATTTTTTACCTAGGTAAATATCAAACAAATTGGAATGTGTTATGTCAAGTGATAGACAACAAGATTAAGATCAAAGAACTACCTGTCTTATTAATAGAAAGTCACTCTAGCCATAGCCAGGATCAAGCTAGTTTATTTCTTAGAGAAAATAGTTAAGAAACAGGCCAATAGAACCCAGTAAAATAAAGTTGAGGAGTTAGGGGAGCTTAACTGCAACTGGGGAAGTGACAGGGAATCAAGTCATTTAAAGATAAAAGATCAAAAATACAAAGGCAATAAATATAACCTTTTATTAATTACATACAAGCTGTTAATAATGCACGCAGTCAGCTGAAATGTAAAGTTTATAAATTAACAAGAAAATGCAATGTGAGAAACAGCTACGTTAGTAAGGAGTCCAGGGCATGATGGAAAATTTTCATGGTTCCAATTAAAAAGAAAAAAAGGAGACAGTAGAATCTCAGGTCTGTAAAAGAACAAACTTTTAAAGATTCAATATGCTTCCTGTCAAAAGCAGTGAATACAAAATAAATACATATTAGATATAAGGACTTGTTCTTTGATCAGATTACAATGAACTGGATCATGACCTATAAGGAAGATAATACTAAATTCAAACACTGAAATAATGTCTCAAATGGCACTTGAGTGGTATAACAAGTGCAAGCAAGTTTATGATCTCTGATCTACTCTAAATTAATCCTTTTCCTGAATTAACTCTCAAAAGTATCCAACAGAGAAATAAAATATCCTAAGGTTTATAACATACAATGCTTATGATCCTAGCTGTGAGGCATGGACTAAAATTCAGAAGCTAGCAGAACATTACAATTACTGCTCTATAATTTTGGACGTAGCAAAGTACCTGCAATGAAGTTGAACTGCTGTACTCGACCAGAGAGTTAGTGATTTTTCATAGTTAAGAATGTCAGAGTAAAGGGTATATTAATGAAAACAAAGAATGCTGAATTAGTTTGATACAATTTTTATATATCAAACTAAGGAATGGACAACAAAGAAAAATGAGATAATAGTTTTAAAGACAAACCATCACAAAGGAATGTGAAATTGGTTAAGATAAAGAAAATGTCAAGATTAACCACTAGAAGGCAGTAACAGTCCATCAAAAAGTAGCTCCTTTTTTTTTTTAGCTCCTTATCTTTTGTAATTAAAAAGTAGCCCTATTATTCTCTAATATCCCTACTATAGTAATGCCATATCTCTAAGGAGGTATTTCAAAAGTTCTCAAAAAAAATTACTAAGTATCACAGAGGCCATACAATCAGTTTTTAAATTAACTGTGAAAATCAAAATATTAACACATACTCTCTCTCTCATACACAGAAACACACAAACACATCAGGGTCAGAAGTGTGGGGAAATGAACACTTTCACATTAGTGGGAATAAAAACTATTATAGTCTTTGGAGAACAAAACCTTTTGACCTATTTGAAATCTAGCACAAGGATATTCACTGGCAGCACAGTTTGTCATAATAAAAAACTTGAGGCAATCTAAATGTCTATCAGTAAGGAAATAGTTAACTAAAAATCCATATTATGGAATATTAAGCAGCATTTCTAAAATATGAGGTAGATCTTCATTCTGATATGGAAGTACTTCTACCGTATAGTACATGATAAAGATAACTGCAGAATGTATACATATATACATAAATACACATTTAAGTACAATGTGTGCATAGATAAAAAGAAGGATACATACTAACTGCTGGGGAAGAGTTTATATGATGTGACTAAGAAGGGGCACTGAAATTTTATTAATTTCTGTACTATTTTAACTTCTTCAATAAGCATGCGTTATTCTACTATTTGTATAATTTGAATGAGTAAAGCACAAGGCAAAAAGCATTAAATGTAACAAGACAGTTACTGTTGTAGAAAAACAATATAATTTACAGTGAAGAAAAAAATTATGAGCACTTACATGGACAAAACTATATTTTAAAGCTACTGCTAATTTTAATAAAAGGGTAATCTTACACAAGCAATTTTTAAATGCCAGGTAACACATCAGTGGAAAACAGGGAGAGGTAATAAGTATTTTAACATGATCAAATACCCAACGCAGTTTCATTGCTACAATGATGAAAAACCATCCTCTGATTCCACACACTTTTCCAGAGAGAGAGAGAAAGAGAGAGAGGGATGGAGAGAGGGAGGCAAGTAGGGAGGGAGAATAAATCTTGAATAAAAAGGAAATAATCAGGGCTTCCCTGGTGGCGCAGTGGTTAGGAATCCGCCTGCCAGTGCAGGGGACACGGGTTTGTGCCCCGGTCCGGGAAGATCCCACATGCCGCGGAGCAGCTAGGCCCGTGAGCCACAACTACTGAGCCTGCGCGTCTGGAGCCTGTGCTCCGCAACGGGAGAGGCCGCAACAGTGAGAGGCCCGTGCACGGCGATGAAGAGTGGCCCCCGCTCGCCGCAACTGGAGAAAGCCCTCGCACAGAAACGAAGACCCAACACAGCCAAAAATAAATATAAAATAAATAAACAAATAAATTTTAAAAATAATAATAATAATTTTTAAAAAATTTTTTTAAAAAGGAACTAATCAGAATCTAAAGATTCCTTGCCTCCATTTAAAAATGGGAATTGGGACATTATGAAATATGCCTCGGAGGCTATAATGGCAGATTTCATCACTGCTAAATTCATTGATCTCTTAAGAATATTATAAACATCAACAGACTAATAAATTATCTATTAGTTACATTTGGGAGCTTAATAAGTTATATAAATGAATGAAATCACAGAACTGAAAAAAACTTAGGAGATCTGGGACAGGTCATAACGAACCCATCCAATAAAAGGGAATTACCCATTAATCTCTCTTTTAATGCTTCAAAAAAAACACAAACTGTTACTCCCAATCACCTCGGACATGTTACCGAAAGAATTATGTTTTATCTATCTATGTTTCCTTTTATTTATTTTATTCTTTAAATCATATTTGCTTACTTTTTACCCCAATATAAGCATTGGCCCTTCTCTTTCACTTTCACTAGCCCAATTGCTATAGCATCTAGGCATCTAATCCCTTACTTAGATGGAATTAGCTCTTAAAAGGTCTTAAAATTGTCCAAACACATTGGATTTTGTAAAACATTTAATAGGTTTTTAAAACGAATCAAAGGCTTGCATACTCTGATTTACCATGTAAAATGACAAATCCATCTTCATGTAAGTTGTTTATTGTTTGGGGGAATGAGGAGGTGGATGACTAAGGCTTATTTAAGGCATTTAATTGCACTAAACAGACAGATAAGAGACCTGCAACAAATATACATAAGGGAGACCCGTTAAGCTCCAAAGTGATTTGGAATACTGTTTTCTAAAGTCTCATGGCAGTGACAGGCCACTGTGGGGGGAAGCTGCTTGGTAACTGGAATTCTTATTTACCAATAGGTAATTTAATGTAAAAAGCCTTCTAAGTTCTGCACTGTGTAATCCATTACGTTGTTTGTTCTCTTATTGGTTACAGCATTCTAAGGACAGTAAGTGTAGGTGGCTACTTAAGACAGTAATAAATTGATAGGAAAAAATAGAATACAAAGTTATACTTAAATGAGTCACTTTCTCCCCAATTCTCTACCCCCATCCCATCCCTCAAAGCAATTGGCTTTGTTGGGTTTTTTTAAGCAAACACATTTTATTTCCCTCTCCTCCCCACCAAATGTCAAAATAAATTCAACCACCCTCTAGTTTCTAAAAGCCACACAGAGAAATAAAAACATTATGACTTTAACTAAGAGAGTTCAAAGAACTATGCAGCAAGAGCACCTGGGTGTGAAAAGAACAGTCACCTGCAGGAAGGAGGGTAGAACAGAAAAGATACTGTCTGTGGACAGGAGGGGCTCCAGTATAACTGTTTACCGAGTATACAAAATTCTCAGACAGAAACAGTAGTCAGAAAGAAAAGCCAATTACTAAGGAAAATTGCTCCCAAACTAAGGCAGCTACTGAAACACATTTAATAAGCCAGGCCTGAGCACTAAGGGTTTCCCTTTTTTCCCTTCGCTATAAAAAAAATAAAAGCCTGGGGGCTTCCCTGGTGGCGCAGTGGTTGCGCGTCCGCCTGCCGATGCAGGGGAACCGGGTTCGCACCCCGGTCTGGGAGGATCCCACATGCCGCGGAGCGGCTGGGCCCGTGAGCCATGACCGCTGAGCCTGCGCGTCCAGAGCCTGTGCTCCGCAACGGGAGAGGCCACAGCAGAGGGAGGCCCGCATACCACAAAAAATAAAAAAAAATTTAAAAAAATAAAAAAAATAAAAAAATAAAAGCCTGAATAGCCTGGAAATCTACCCACTGAAATAACGTAAGGAAATCAGCAATGTTTCAATTTTTTAAAAGATGTTTATTCTTGCTTAACCAGCACTGATATTTTTCCCCCTTTGGTATTCTGCTCATTTGCTGCCATAAACTCTACCCAAAGAAACCCACCCAAGCTACCAAAGAGTCTAAAATTATGATGGATTATAGTGTCTTCAGGAGTTGGCTCTTTGCTTATTATTGTTACTTTTAATTAAACACTAATGCTCTCTCTATATAGTTTTCCCCAGGAAGAACAATGCTTAACACCCTAAAGAGAAGAAAAGGGGAAATGACTGAATGGTGTCATTAAGACGAGGTTCATTAAATGGGACCTCTTTCTAAGAGGCTTCCCTTTACTATATGTAAGTTTGGTAAATGAAATAATAAGATAGTGTCTTTTAATAAATAAAAGAAGGAAGTTGCATCTGTACTACCTAAACAATTCTCACCATGAAAATATGACTTGAAACTAAAATCTTAATTTTAGGATACGGGGAAATTTGGAAGGCTGGTGAGTCCAAATCTCTCTTAGAGCAACTCCAAAAACTGCTCTTAAGGGTAATTAGCACAAAAATCCACCCAGGCTGACTTCAGGTTGCTGGCACGGATAATAAACAAAGATTAGGAAACACTTAAAATTGCGTTATATCCACCTATTCCAACCTCCTCAACCACCCAGGCCACTGTTCCTGAGGCCGTAGTTTTCTGTTTAGCTCCCTTCATGGTAACTTCTCAGAAGAATATGAGAACAAATTTATTCAATAAACATTTTATCACACATCTACTTTATGCTAGGCACAGTTCCACTAGCAAGAAACAGAGAAAAAAGCAATTTAAGGACTTACCCTGGTTTATCCTCAAATCTCTGATCAACTCTGAAAGGCAGTTTTTGATACTTATGGGAATGTCTGGCCTCCAAAGTAATCATTTATAATCACTGTCATAATAGGGAGTTTTGCTCTTTGTTCCTGTTTTTGTTTTGTTTTGGGGTATTTTTGCAGGGAGGGGGGAATGGTTCTACAGTGCTAATTCAATCATTTGGGTTTTTTTACCTTCATTAGCCTCTGGCCTTGAATTCTTGATATATGCAGAGAATTTGGCAAAGATGTCCATTCCAGCGGTATTTGATTCTGGGTGTTTTGGTGAAAGCTTTAAGTACCTAAATGAAAAATGTAATAACGGATTATAGATCCTCCAAAGATACATTAGCATAAATTCTCTCAATCAAACCATTGTGTTAGCAGTTACTAGACATCTTTTAATAGTTATTACTCTAAGAAATGCCATCATCTGTTTTGCATGATATTTTTAAGATGTGTTTTTTCCTTAGGAAACAAAGTTCTACACAGTGTTTTTGTTCACATACTAATATTCTTGGCAACCAAAGCTCATCCATACTCCACCTCCATTTTATAAATTAGAATGCTGGTGAAACAGTCTACTTGTTCAGAGACTTGTGCCAAGCCCATGGGCGTCTTAGAAAGAGAACTCTAGAGCAGAGCTGTCCAAGAGAACGTTCTGTGATGATGGAAATATTATATATTTGAATTGTCCAAGATGGTAGCCATTAGTGACTTGTGGTTATCTGAATACGAATTTAAATTAATCATAATAAAGTTAAAATTCATTTCCTCAGTTACACTAGCCACATTTCAACTGTAGAGCTTTCTCAAATAGGAATGCCAAACAGACAGATCTTTGGTATGCCACACACTGAGCCAGCCATGTATACCAGTACCACAGAACCCTGACAGTAGGAAAAGAGTCTAAGCTGTCCAAGCTTAGGTTAAGGACAAAAACAGCCAGGAGGCCGATCATTCACTTTCCTACACTCAGGATTTTCCAAAACCTCCCATATATTAATTATTGTAAGGGTGACAATGAGCAACAGAAAAATAAGACATCAGGAATTTTGCTAACAAGTGCTCTGTTGTTGTTACAAAGCCTTTCTACTTTGAGGAAAGACATTCATGACACAACAGCTTTTTTAAAAAAACACACACAAATGTGTATTTCATATACTTAAATTTTCAAACACACATACCCAATGTTTATTTCTTCCTCAAATTGGAAAATACATGTGAAAAAGCCCAGTTCTTTACTTCTCCCTTCAGCAGAGCTTGTATCAGCTCCAGGGAGTCAGGACTAGAGAAGTTCAGACTGAGCACCATTTTAGGGGAAGACTGATCAGTTTAAAAGCCCTGCAAAACGGGCTGGGGGCCGGTAAGACTACAGAAAAAATCTTACATTGAACTAGTTTAGTTTAGATTTATTCATATATTTTAAGATGCTGTCTTACTACTTTTCTTTAAATTAAAAATGAAAGTGAGGTATTTTTAGAAAAAAATTTGTTCAGTTGTAAGCTGTAGTTTCAGGTTAGTTTTTATTTTTTTGTTGCTGTTTTTTTTGCGGTACGCGGGCCTCTCACTGCCGTGGCCTCTCCCCGTTGTGGAGCACAGGCTCCGGACGCACAGGCTCAGCGGCCATGGCTCACGGGCCCAGCCGCTCCGCGGCATGTGGGATCTTCCCGGACCGGGGCACGAACCCGCGTCCCCTGCATCGGCAGTTGGACTCTCAACCACTGCGCCACCAGGGAAGCCCCTCAGGTTAGTTTTTATATTCGTATCTTTTACGTTTACCATTTTAAATTCAAGGAAAGATACATCTTCTAAATTAGACATAGTACATATATTGGTAAGGAGAATATAAAATATCGAATACCAACATGCTCAAGTTATTTTTCTCTTTAATATCTATTTTTAAGCTTAAAGAGTTCTTCATAATTAGAAATGAAATGAATTACATAACGAGCTTTTCAGTGAATGATTATAGTAAATAAATTTCACCTGTGTGTATGTATGTGTATATTATACATATGTGTATGTGTGTATATATATAATATGTATTTTTTCCTGCTAACTATAAAAAACTTTACCTTCTCTTTTTTTTTTTTTTCCCCTGCCTGAGCTGAAACAGTTAATTCCAGCTTCAACATTCCTGGATTTCCCTTGACTATGAAAACAATCAGCCTCTAATTTAAATGTTTCCACGCTTATAATTACAGTACCTTCACTGACTCCAAACAAAAAATAGTGCAAGGAACAAAAATACATTGAAGTGCCTCTTCAATGTATCTATGACTTCCTCTAGCCAAGTTTCCAAATTTACTCTTCTTTTCCCCAACCAATATTTAGCAGTACCAACTTTTTCTAATGAAGTAAACTTCATAATTCTCATAATCACTTATAGAAAGGTGGGCTTGAATTACAGATTATTTATATATTCATTATTCATGCATATATTCATTTATTCTAATTATTAAGTATCTACTATGTGTCAGGAATTGTACTAAGTACTGGGGTTGTAATGATCAACACATAGAAGCATGCTTACTAGAGATCTGTTTTAATGAACAGGTAAAAATAAAAGACTTGCAATCAGCATACCCTTTATTCATATGGAAATAGATGCTATTACAATTCTTAAGAAAAACAGTGTTCTCTAAAGCAGGTTAAACATGCCCTATTCTTCTCCTCCAAGACAATTAAATTTGTACTATTAATTCAATGCATACAATACTATAGTTACAAGAGACCACTCACCTCAATCTCTCATTTTGCCTAAAAGGAAATTATATTCCAGAAAGCTTACATACTTGGCCCCAAAATCACTGGACTAGTTAAAAGTATTGTCAAACTGAAACTCACATCTCCTGTCCCCAGGTCCAGTGTTGTTTTGTTTTTGTTTTATTAAAGATCAAGTTCTAAAAGATAAATCAAATGCTAAACTGGTAGGTCCAAAATCAGCTGTCAACTTTTTTTTTGCATTCCTCCCAAACACTGGATTTTAATAATTCATTATTAGTAGTTTTAGCAAACTGCTTGATAAAGCAATACTTTTCAATTATTATGAGCATTCACTTAAACATTTAACAAAAGGAAGGCAAATAATTAATAAAAGGCTATGTGTCAACAACAGAATAGACATGCACATCCAGGGTATTTTTAGACTTTCAGATCAGTCCTTTATCACATCCTGTATTACACAACTGACTATTATTAATGGTAGACTAGCTAAGAATACTTCCATCCTTTAAGAAAGATTTCAAACATTTTCTCCTTTCTTGTGTTAATGTAAGAATAAAGTGTGGTTATACAGTCTATTAAATTATCCCTGTAAACTCAAGTTTCGTTGTACTTCTCTTTAAAAATAAAAGGCTTAACAACAGTTTATAGAACTCTTCTCCAAAATTATCTAGCTTCCTCTATCCTTCTATCCTTTTATCAGTAAGTTAGCCAAGTATACAAGCCTGCTTCAGTTAAAAACCCAAATTTCAAAGTTTTTTTGAAAGCTATTTTTGGGCAAAGTAGTTCCTTCTTTCAAGCAAGGGGAACTGAAAAAAATATCCCCAGAAGAGAAGAAAGATAGTTTCTTCTTTAAAACCTATAGTTACCTAGACCAGCACCTTGATTTTATCTTTTCATTAGTCTCTAAATTCTAAACAACTCTAGAATAGACAGTTGCCTGTATTTGTCATGATTAAATCAGAAATGCTCACATAAAAACCCCTCTGTTCTCAGTATCTTCAAATGCCAAAAACATGTTATTAGAAATGCTAGATTCTAGTCCACCAGCTTGTACAACTCTTCTGCCTTTTGTCCTCATCCTATCTGGAAACAAGAAGGCTTACAATCAGTGTGAGTAGGATCAGCTAAGGACCTGAAGACCTCCTTATCCTACAGAGAAAAGGCAGACAGCCCCTGGCTGCCCTAGAACAGAAGAAAGGAAGAACGTATGTGGTGGTCCCAGAAACAGTTCCTCCTCTCATCCTCTACAAGCAATTCTGCATGACAGAGAATATGCTGTTTGATCCGCATCTTACAGAGCCCACTAAAGGGCAAGGTACTCCCAATCCAAACATGCTGTTTCAATGCATATAAACAAAAACTCATCAGAAGTTAAACCTCACCTACTTTTTAAAAAGGATTCATTAAATTAAGTTTGAAAATCACCTTCAGTCCCACTTGGTCATCACAGTAAAACAAACTACCTTTGCTTTCTATCTTACCCTTCCTCTAAACTTGAGCTAGCCTTCAATTTTGTACTCACTAAAGCACAATTCCAATTAAAGACTCACATTTTACCTTTTATAAAAGTCAAACATAGGTTTTTGTTTTTACTTGGCTTTGAAAGTAAGTATGCCAGCTCTGCTACCATGAACTGTGAAATCTTGGACAAATTATTTGGATTACTCATCTTCAGTTTTTTCATAAAGTCTTTGAGAGGATTAATTGAGATAATCCATAAAATAATCCACAATGCACAGTGCATGGCACATAATTAGCACTTGAATGTTAGTTAATAATAGCAGAGGCATTAGTAACATCAAAAATACTCCCTTCTATATAAAGTAAAATTTTAAACTTTATTTAGAAACTCTCTTCAGAATATAAACTTCAACATAAAAACAAGGAAAATTAACCATAGAGAGAATTTAGTGGATTATGAACCCTTTATAACAGAAAGATCTCCAAGTTTTAAATTAAATTATTTAAACCGAAAGAAAAGATCGTTTCTGGTTAGAGTATCTCTATGAATATGCCCAAATGAAATGAAGCTAAATTTTCCATATATGAAAAGCAAAATGAGGGAATTCCCTGGCGGTCCAGTGGTTAGGACTCTGCGCTCTCAATGCCAAGGGCCCAGGTTCAGTCCCTGGTTGGGAAACTAAGATCCCACAAGCCACATGGTGCAGCCAAAAAAAAGAAAACAAAAAAAAAGCAATGTGAAAATGTTTATTTTCAAGGTCCAATTCAAAAAGCTATGGTGTCTTACAGAGTACTGGATGCCAAAAAAATTGAATATTTTGATATTAGCTCTACCATTTCTGTTAATATTTATTCCCTTTGAGAAAATTAAGAAAGAATAATGAAAATTATTTTTGTTGCTGTTATTGCTGCTATTGTTGAAGAAGAAGGCTAGAAGAGAATATGAGAAAATGCCCATTTTACTGAAATGGTATATAATGTTATCAGCATACTGATTTCAAAAACGTAAATATCCTTGGAAGGATTTACACAACAAACATTTTAGACAATGCTTTGAAACAACATACAGCTTCCTTCACAGAGAATGAATGTCATTCAAACTGTTTCTCTATTTATAATTTAATGTTGCTACAATGATCTACAGTTATGAGAGGAAGATCACTTCCATTAGCGTCTGAGGATAAGATGGAAAATATGGAGCTTTCCTCAGAGCTGACAGACTTTAAGAATACAAAGGGTAAAATATACGTACATACATAAAAAGAGTAAAAGAGATCCAGTAGGTTCTATGATGCAAAACAATATCTGAAAAGTTATTTCTACTAAGCTGAATGCATGTTCATAACAGTTCCTTACATATGTGTATACAGCTTCAATTATATTTTTACAAGGATCCCAGTTTCGATTTATCAGTATTCTAACTATATACATGGCCTGGAGGAAAAGACAAATATAATTTTATGAATGTTGGTCTAGAGAAACTTTACTAGGGATGGAAGGAAGTTTAGGACTCCTGGACAGTAGAGATAAAAAAGTTTTGAGGTTTACATATGGCTGAGTCACTTCACTGTACAGCAGTAACTAGCACAACATTGTGAAGCAACTATACCCCAAAAAATAAAAATTAAAAAAAAAAAGTTTGAGCATCTTAGAAAGACAGGAAGGAAGGCAGAGAATAAGCTTTAGAATACATGATTAAGAAAATGAATTTTAAGTTTAGTATAAGATTGCTAAACAGAGGGCAATTCTGTTCACAATTGAAGATGGGCTAGCTGTAGACAGAGGCGTCATTATTCATATGTCTCCTGGCAGCCTTCCTGCCTACCATCCCCAACCCTGTATGCTATGCTCCAGCCACAGCTTTAGGTCCCCCAAAGAAACACTATTTATTCAAAATTATTTTTCTGCTTGGAACGTCTGTCATCCCTTCATTCACCTGCTAAAGGCCACATTTATTTATTTATTTTTTTTCCCAATTAAAGCTCAGTTCAGGCTTCCCTGGTGGTGCAGTGGTTGAGAGTCCGCCTGCCGATGCAGGGGACAGGGGTTCGTGCCCCGGTCCGGGAGGATCCCATGTGCCGCGGGGCAGCTGGGCCCGTGAGCCGTGGCCGCTGGGCCTGCGCGTCCAGAGCCTGTGCTCCGCGGCGGGAGAGGCCACAGCAGTGAGAGACCCGCGTACCGCAGGAAAAAAAAAAAAAAAAGCTCAGTTCAAGTGTTATCTCTTTCTATAAAGCCTTTTCTGATTCTACTCACTCTCCCACAGCACCACTATCTCTTCATACATATTTGACTGCACTTCTTGAGAGCAGGAACTATCTTATTAACTATTATACCCATAGGGCTTTGTTGCCCAGTAACCGTTTGCAGGATAAACTAATGAATGAAGGAATGAATACTGATTAACTATTATTTTAGAACTCTCTGACCTATTAATCCCAATTCAGGGAATTTATCTGTATATATGGAGGGTGAAAGACAACTAACAAGAAAAGGTTTGGGCCAGAAGGAACATTCCAGTTTTCAGGATAATGAAACTGGAAAAGCCTAAAAGAAACCAATGATGTTTTGAACCTATGCCAAGATTACATTATGATGAAAATGTGCAATTTAGGTAACTGTCATTACAGTACATCTATTCCTCAACTACACCTCACAATATAGTAAATAGTTGAGTATTTTAAAATCATTAACCATGTGGGCTAATATGCAAGACTGGGGGATCCAGAATACCTCAAAGAAATACATAAATAAAAATGGAATCCCAGGGACACAATCTAAAAAGTTCATTCCCTTGGGTGGTAGCTTCAGAAAGTTACCTTTAAAATGGCCTGATAGGAAATCTCCCAGCAACCTGTACCACACTCCTGCTTAGATATTCTGGCTGGGTTCAGTTTGAACCTGTCTTTCCCCATCTTTTCTTCTCCCTAAACTTCTCTCTCATTTTGGGACCTCAAATAACCAGTCTTTCCTGACCAGCTCATGTGTCCCAAACCTACTTTCACCAGGTACTCTACAGCTTAATCAGATTCCTACCTTTCTTAGTGTGGCTTACTGGCCTAGCTGGCAGCCAATTCTGACATTTGTGTAGCATTATAATGTATGAAGAGAAGTGCTAGTCATTCCAACTTAATGCCGTTACAATTTAACTCAAGTACAATCAGGAGAAATGTCTCTAATGGCCAGATAAGACAAACTTTAAAGAGATGGCAATATTTCCATGCATATTTTCTTCAGTACTCACTTGGGGGGGCATAAGACTTCTTCAAGAAATTCTTCAATCTTATTTACATCCGTTTTGACCTCATTGTTGAAAGTTATAAATGGTGGGTGGGTCCCCGGAGCCAAGTTCTGCAGGTCTGCAGGCTTCCTGTTAGGCAAAATAGTGGTCAAAATCAGGTCATTTTATACTCTAACTGAGAAGCAACAATACTTTACATTCTCAGAGTGATTCTAAATTTTAAAATATATAAAAATGAATAAGAAATAGTATTTTTTCCACTAAGTATAACAGCCACAATAGTACTCTAGTAAGAAGCAAACATCCACAAAGCACATAATTTAGGATAAAAAAATTAAAAGTCTTTGATTTTAACCAAAGACAAAGTTCTTCATTCTCATTCCAAATGTAACTGAGATACTTATTAGAAATGGAGGTAGAATGATGGGAAGAAGACTTGGGAAAGTCAGTCTCTAGTCTCAACTCTGGCACCAACTCACTGTGTAAAGATGGGCAAACTATAACTTCCTCTACTTCTCTAGGCCTTCCTTTTCTTTTCTTTTTTTTAATAAGGAAGAAGAGCAGCTGATTCCTACAGTCCTTTTCCATAAGATTTCAAATTCAAATGCTACTTCTCCATTTTCCTCTAAGTTCAGACTTAACAATGAAAAAGATTATGAGATTTGACTATCTAATATCAAAATTACTTCAATATATAAAAAATAGCATAAACAAAGGTAAGAAGCAACATAGAATGGAAAAAAACAGTATAGTAAATAAGAAGGATTCTGTCCAAATTCATCAAAAATTCAAGTAGGTATGGGTGAAAATAAATTGATAAGCAATAGATAAGTGAACGCGTGGAAAAATGTCCAAGAACCCAATCATCAAAGAAATTCAAAATTAAATAATGAAGACATTTTCCTCCTATGAATTAGGAGAAACTGAAAATACACAGAACACTGATAAAAATGGTGAAACTGGTATGCTACCCTATTAAAAAGTAAAATGGCTCACCTAAGCCTACCAATGAATCCTAGAGTCAATAACATGACAGATATGGTGTGCATCCTAATGATAAAATATGAGGCATATATCACCACCTATGAAATATTCTTACCAAATAAGTCAAACCTGACGCTAAAATTAAGTCTCCTTGGATAGCAGTCTCTAAAATTGTGATCTAGGGGACCCTTTCATCAGATGGTCCATGAGGTCAAAACCATTCGCATAATACTGACATCATTTACCTTTTTCACTCTCATTCTCTCATGCCTGTATAGTGGAGTTTTCCATAGGCTACTTGGTGTGTGTCATCACAAGGTAATATATACAGAAGCAGACATGAGAATCTGTCTTCTGTTAAGGCAGACATTAGATAGGTACAAAAATATAAAACAATGCCACCCTTCTCACTAATTTTGTTTTGGAAAATACAGATATTTTTAATTCTTAAAAAATTTCGTGATAACTATGAGTTCATGATTGTTTTACTTAAATGAATTAGTAAATATTTTAAATTTCTCAGTTTTAATTTCTAATATAGTAAAATCAATAATAACTGAAAGCTCTTTGAGGTCCTCAATAATTTAAGAGTATAAAGGGGTCCTGGGACCAAAAAGTTCATTTACAGGAAACACAAGGAGTTATAGAACAAAGTTAAATGATACCACAAGGAAGCAATCAGCCAAATCCAGAATCTGGGGCAATCTACAGTTCAACTAATTAGATTTCTACGAGTCAATGGCATGAGGACAAAAAGCCACAAATGGGAGTTTGAAGGGATTGTTGTGGATTAAGAAAAATTTAAGAGATATAACAACCAAATATGAGTAGAATTTGTTTGAATCCTCATTTGAACAAACCAGCCAAAGATAAGATATTTTGGAGACAACTGGGGAAACTGGATTGTATACTGGGAACTAGATGTTATAATGGCATTGTGGTTAGTTAAGGACCTGTCATTATTGTTTGGAGATGTACACTGAAATGAGTAGAGGTGAAATGACAGGATTCCTGGGATGTGCTTTAAAATATTTCAGAGAAAGAAAAGAAAGAAAAAGAAGCAAAAAGGGGACAAAGCAACTGGGAGCAAAATCTTAACAGAATTGAAGTTATGGGGAAGTTTATTCTTTCTGTGTATATGTTTGAATACTTTCATAATTAAAAAGATGAACTTAAAAAAAATTATAATATAATATATTGCTTCAAAGAATTTTTCCCCCTACTATAGACCTTTCTTCCTTCCATCCTCACCACAAATGCATGGAATTTGAATAAATAAAGGATATCTTTAAGTGTATCATGAAGGTGAAATACTTTGTCATTAAAAAGAATTTTTAAAATAGAGTGTACCCTAAAATCTATACTCAGCCCAGCTTTTCAATTATGGTCTTATTCATATCAATTCTCTCTCTTTCTCCCTTTCTTTCCCTCCCATTGCCCTGCACACACCCCCTTGTCTCTCTCTCAATTTAGGTCTGGAAAGTGCCTCATCTATTACTACATTCCAATCAAATATATAAACACTTATTAATTATCCAATGAGTCCAAATGTTCTAACTCAGAGCCTCCCTCTACTCAAGTTCTAGAGCCTATCTCCTTCCCAAGCCAAAGAAAAATAAGACTATCTATCAACTGCTACAAAAACCTAAGCTCCGAAAGAGAACTTTTTAAAGTCAAAATCTGATTTGATTTTGAACTCTTGATTCTTTTACTGAGCATTCTTCCTTGGTTGGACAAGGTAAAGTTGAGCACAAAATGATTGGAATACATGAAACTTGAGTAAGTCTTCCAGATGCACATTTATTTAAATAGTGAGGTATGCCTATAAGGTTTCAGTAACTTTTATAAGCACTCACCTCCAAATCAGAACTAATCCTGTTCTGTTTTTCATTTCACTGTTTTTCTCTCCCCGCCTCTGGCCATACCATGCGGCTTGCAGGCTCTTAGTTCCCTGACCAGGGACTGAACCTGGGCCCACGGCAAGGAAAGTGCACAGTTCTAACCACTGGACTGCCAGGGAATTCCACATTTCACTGGTTTCTTTTTGTTATTCCTTCTTACTCATCATCTTAACCACCTGTTCTTTGATCACTAAAGGGTCCAGCATGTCCAAGACCACAGTCATCTCTAATCTTCAAGTCACCCACTCATGTTCTCACTCAGACTCACATTTGTTCCCACTTATAATTTACTTCCTACTCAACTCAGGAAGACCGTGTACATAATCAAGAGTCTAGAAATCCTAACAGTTTAGGGTTTATATATTTATTTTCAAATCCTAACACTTTAAAGTTTAAAAAGGTAGCACAAAGGTAAGCAAGAACAACAGTATCTCACCACAGCAAGTAGAGCTAATAAAACTGTATAATGTACACAAGAGAAAGAATACACACATTTCCCATCAATGCCAGTGAGGAATAAGAATGTTCTTTAATCTCATCATACACAAACTGTGATCACCTGGAAGACACTTTTCTCATTCCAAAGTTATAAAACATATCCACCAACATTTTTATGACTAACAAACAGTCCATTAATGCCTAAATATACGGTAATAATTTTTTCATGAACAGGGTGGATTTAGGTAAGGGAGAAGAAAGAAATCAAGGCTTTAAAATAACCCATAAGGGACGGCGGCAAAATAAATAGCAGCTATTACTTCTATAATAAATTATGACAGCTTTCAAGATCTCAAAACAAAAATATTTATTAGAGGAGGGATAAAGTTAGCATGGTAGAGAAGAAAGAACCAAAGACCGAATAAAAAGGACCTGGTTTAAGTCCCAAATTGAACAGTTCTGCCATTCACCAGCTATGTGACTAAGTAAATCACAACCTCTTTGGGTCTAGATTTCCTCATTTGTACTATGGATATAAGACTGGCTCTGCCTGTAAAGATCAAATCAAATAATGG
This sequence comes from Physeter macrocephalus, assembly GCF_002837175.3. Lineage (NCBI taxonomy): Eukaryota > Metazoa > Chordata > Mammalia > Artiodactyla > Physeteridae > Physeter > Physeter macrocephalus. The sequence continues at coordinate 15,608,866 of NC_041216.1, forward strand.
GTGTGACAGTGAACTAAACTTTATACAAGTGATGAAATTGGTGGTTTTAAACTCTCTTTGAGTCTGATGGTTCAAAACTGGTTATCTAGCATTAACTGGTAATAAGAAATCTGATTAATATAGAGGTATGTAAGTAAAGTGAAACCAGGCATATGTTTACCAGTTTTCCTTAATATTAATGACTAGCGAATAGTCCTTCTTGTTTCTGCTAAAAGGATTTTTTTTTAAAGATGATACAACTATTTCAGGATTAACTGTTGAGATGAAGCACAATCATGTTGGGCCCTTACTCCAAGTGAAAGTAAATTTGGGAAGAAACTTTAATGCCCCTAACAGATCAGTAGACGTCAAATAAATGGACAAGTTGTACGCATTGAAATGACTCACTTAGAAGTTGTTATCAAGTCAGCAACCAGATAGAATCTAAGATTCTTCAACTTCAAGTCCTCACTGGCACTCTAAGGTCTCAGGTGTTTCATCTGACCCACAAAGGCTCATTTTTACAGATGCTTCGCAGAAACTTAACATTTCAAGAACTGCAGTGTGAGAAAAATGAAACTGAATAAGCAATGGCTAAAATTTTCAGGGCATCTTTGTTTTTTTTCATAAAAGGTCTTCAATAAATATTCAAGAATTCATTCAAATTCATTTAAATGTTTCCCTTAAGTGATATCTAGGAAAAGCAAAATGCATAGAATTCATGCCTTGAGATGAGAGCGTGAATATTCTCCAATATTTTGGGGGCTTTTTATTTTCACCATTACTTACCAGAGTTTGTTTCTAGATGAAGAAAAGGAAATATATAAAGAGAAAAAACTAGGGGGGACCTTCAAGATGGCAGAGGAGTGAGACGTGGAGATCATCTTCCTCCCCACAAATACATCAAAAATACTTCTACAAGTGGAACAACTCCTAAAGAACACCTACTGAACGCTGGCAGAAGACCTCAGACTTCCCAAAAGGCAAGAAAATACCCACATACTTGGGTAGGGCAAAAAGAAAAAACAGAGACAAAAGACTAGGGATGGGACCTGTACCTCTGGGACGGAGCTGTGAAGGAGGAAAACTCTCCACACACTAGGAAGCCCCTTCACTGGTGGAAACAAGGGGTAGGCGGCGGGGGAAGCTTTGAAGCCACGGAGGAGAGCGCAGCAACAGGGGTGCAGAGGGCAAAGCGGAGAGATTCCCGCACAGAGGATCGGTGCCAACCAGCTCTCACCATACTGAGAGGCTTGTCTGCTCACCCGCCGGGGCGGGTGGGGTCTGGGAGCTGAGGCTCGGGCTTCGGAGGTCAGATACCAGGGAGAGGACCGGGGTTGGCTGCGTGAACACAGCCTGAAGGGTGCTAGTGTGCCACAGCTAGCCGGGAGGGAATCCGGGAAAAAGTCTGGACCTGCGAAGAGGCAAGAGACCATTGTTTCGGGGTGCACGAGGAGAAGGGATTCCTTTCCCGTGTGCCCACAGTAGGCAGAGCACCGCCTAAGTGAGCTCCAGAGACGGGCGCAAGCCATGGCTATCAGCTCGGACCCCAGAGATGGGCATGAAACGCTAAGGCTGCTGCCACAGCCACCAAGAATCCTGTGTGCAAGCACAGGTCACTACCAACACCACAGACCCCGGAGCCTGTGCAGCACGCCACCACCAGGGTCCCGTGATCCAGGCACAACTTCCCTAGGAGAACACACGGCGACTCAGGCTGTTGCAACGTCACGCTGGCCTCTGCCGCCACAGGCTCGCCCTGCATTCCAATTATGACTACCATACCCCTCCCTCTCCCTGGCATGAGTGAGCCAGAGCCCCCTAATCAGCCGCTGCTTTAACCCTCTCCTGTCTGGGCAGGGAACAGATTCCTGAGGGCAACCTACATGCAGAGGTGGGGCCAAAACCAAAACTGAACCCCAGGAGCTGGGCAAACAAAGAGGAGAAAGGGAAATTTCCCCGTGCAGCCTCAGGAGCCGTGGATTAAATCCTCACAAGTCAACTTGAGGTACCCTGCATCTGTGGAATACCTGAATGGACAACGAATCATGCCAAAATTGAGGTGGTGGACTTCAGGAGCAACTGTAGACTTGCGGTTTGCTGTCTGTGACCGATTTGTTTCTGATATTTATGTTTATCTTAGTTTAGTTTTTAGCACTTGTTATCATTGGTGTATTTGTTTACTGGTTTGGTCGCTCTCTTCTTTTTTTTTAATTATTATTTTTTTATGCTAATAATTTATTTTTCTTTCTTTTTTTCTCCCTTTTCTTCTGAGCTGTGTGGCTGACAGGGTCTTGGTGCTCCGGCCTGGTGTCAGGCCTGAGCCTCTGAGGTGTGAGAGCCGAATTCAGGAAACTGGACCAACAGAAACCTCCTGGCCCCATATAATATCAATCGGCGAGAGCTCTCCCAGAGATGTCCATCTCAATGCTAAGACCCAGCTCCACCCAACGGCCAGCAAGCTCCAGTGCTGGATGTCCCATGCCAAACAACTAGTAAGACAGGAACACAACCCCACCCATTAGCAGAGAGGCTGCCTAAAATCATACTAAGTTAACAGACACCTCAAAACACACCACCAGACACAGCCCTGCCCACCAGAGAGACAAGATCTAGCCCCACCCACCAGAACACAGGCACCAGTCCCCTCCACCAGGAAGCCTACACAAGCCACTGAAACAAGCTCACACACTGGGGGCAGACACCAAAAACAACAGGAACTATGAATCTGCAGCCTGTGAAAAGGAGACCCCAAACAGAGTAAGTTAAACAAAATGAGAAGACAGAGAAATATGCAGCAGATGAAGGAGCAAGGTGAACACCCACCAGACCAAACAAATGAAGAGGAAATAACACAATAAATGAAATTAAAATATCTCTAGAAGGAATCAATAGCAGAATAACTGAGGCAGAAGAACAGTAAGTGACGTGGAAGATAAAATAGTGGAAAAAACTACCGCAGAGCAGAATAAAGGAAAAAAAATGAAAAGAATTGAGGACAGTCTCAGAGACCTCTGGGATAACATTAAACACACCAACATTCGAATTATAGGGGTCCCAGAAGAAGAAGAGGAAAAGAAAGGGACTGAGAAAGTATTTGAAGAGATTATAGTTGAAAACTTCCCTAATATCGGAAAATAAATAGTCAATCAAGTCCAGGAAGCACAGAGAGTCCCATACAGGATAAATCCAAGGAGAAACATGCGAAGACACATATTAATCAAACTATCAAAAATTAAATACAAATAAAAAATATTAAAAGCAGCAAGGGAAAAGCAACAAATAACATACAAGGGAATCCCCATAAGGTTAAAACATGATCTTTCAGCAGAAACTCTATAAGCCAGAAGAGAGTGGCAGGACATATTTAAAGTGATGAAAGGGAAAAACCTACAACCAAGATTACTCACTCTATCCAGCAAGGATCTCATTCAGATTTGACAGAGAAATTAAAACCTTTACAGACAAGCAAAACTTAAGAGAATTCAACATCACCAAACTAGCTTTACAACAAATGCTAAAGGAACTTCTCTAGGCAGGAAACACAAGAGAAGGAAAAGACCTCCAAAAACAAACCCAAAACAATTAAGAAAATGGTAATAGGAACATACATATTGATAACTACTTTAAATGTAAATGGATTAAATGCTCCAACCAAAAGACATAGACTGGCTGAATGGATACAAA
>NC_041216.1:15612583-15613459 GCF_002837175.3 Physeter macrocephalus
ACACAATCATAGTAGGGGACTTTAATACCCCACTTTCACTAATGGACAGATCATCCAAAATGAAAATAAATATGGAAACACAAGCCTTAAATGACACATTAGACAAGATGGACTTAATTGATATGTATAGGACATTTCATCCAAAAACAACAGAATAAACTTTCTTCTCAAGTGCTCATGGAGCATTCTCCAGAACAGATCATATCTTGGGTCACAAATCAAGCCTTGGTAAATTTAACAAAATTGAAATCGTATCAAGTATCTTTTCCGACCACAACGCTATGAGACTAGATATCAGTTACAGGAAAAAAACTGTAAAAAATTCAAACACATGGAGGCTAAATAACCAGGAGATCACTGAAGAAATCAAAGAGGAAATCAAAAAATACCTAGAAACAAATGACAACAGAAAGCAATTAGAGAAAGAAGGACAAAAAAACCCCAAAGTTAGCAGAGGAAAGAAATCATAAAGATCAAATCAGAAATAAATGAAAAAGAAATGAAGGAAACAACATCAAAGATCAATAAAACTAAAAGCTGGTTCTTTGAGAAGATAAACAAAATTGATAAACCATTAGCCAGACTCAGCCAGAAAAAAAGGGAGAAGACTCAAATGAACAGAATTAGAAATGAAAAAGAAGTAACAGCTGACACTGCAGAAACACAAAGGATCATGAGAGATTACTACAAGCAGCTATATGCCAATAAAATGGACAACCTGGAAGAAATGGACAAATTCTTAGAAAACCACAAGCTTCTGAGACTGAACCAGGAAGAAACAGAAAATATAAACAGACCAATCACAAGCAGTGAAATTGAAACTGGGATTAAAAATCTTCCAACAAACAAAAGCCCAGGACCAGATGGCTTCACAGG
>NC_041216.1:15613679-15614987 GCF_002837175.3 Physeter macrocephalus
CTACAGCCAGCATTGTTCTCAATGGTGAAAAACTGAAAGCATTTCCACTAAGATCAGGAACAAGACAAGGTTGCCCACTCTCACCACTCTTATTCAACATAGTTTTGGAAGTTCTAGCCACAGCAATCAGAGAAGAAAAAGAAATAAAAGGAATCCAAATAGGAAAAGAAGAAGTAAAGCTGTCACTGTTTGCAGATGACATGATACTATACATAGAGAATCCTAAGGAGGCTACCAGGAAACTACTAGAGCTAATCAATGAATTTGGTAAAGTAGCAGGATACAAAATTAATGCACAGAAATCTCTGGTATTCTTATACACTAATGATGAAAAATCTGAGAGTGAAATTAAGAAAACACTCCCATTTACCACTGCAATAAAAAGAATAAAATATCTAGGAATAAACCTACCTAAGGAGACAAAAGACCTGTATGCAGAAAATTGTAAGACACTGATGAAAGAAATTAAAGATGATACAAATAGATGGAGAGATATACCATGTTCTTGGATTGGAAGAATCAACATTGTGAAAATGACTCTACTACCCAAAGCAATCTACAGATTCAATGCAATCCCTATCAAACTACCAATGGCATTTTTCACAGAACTAGAACAAAAAATTTCACAATTTGTATGGAAACACAAAAGACCCCGAATAGCCAAAGCAATCTTGAGAAAGAAAAACAGAGCTGGAGGCATCAGGCTTCCTGACTTCAGACTATACTACAAAGCTACAGTAATCAAGACAATATGATGCTGACACAAAAACAGAAATACAGATCAATGGAAAGGGATAGAAAGCCCAGAGATAAACCCACACACAAATGGTCACCTTACCTTTGATAAAGGAGGCAAGGATATACAATGGAAAAAAGACAGCCTCTTCAATAAGTGGTGTTGGGAAAACTGGACAGCTACGCGTGAAAGAATGAAATTAGAACACTCCCTAACACCATACACAAAAATAAACTAAAAATGGATTAAAGACCTAAATGTAAGGCCAGACACTATAAAACTCTTAGAGGAAAACATAGGCAGAACACTCTATGACATAAATCACAGAAAAATCCTTTTTGACCCACCTCCTAGAGAAAATGGAAATAAAAACAAAAATAAATAAATGGGACCTAATGAAACTTAAAAGCTTTTGCACAGCAAAGGAAACCATAAACAAGACGAAAATAGGAGAAAATATTTGCAAACGAAGCAACTGACAAAGGGTTAATCTCCAAAATATATAAGCAGCTCATGCAGCTCAATTTCAAAAAAACAAACAACCCAATCCAAAAATAGGCAGAAGATCTAAA
>NC_041216.1:15615249-15649496 GCF_002837175.3 Physeter macrocephalus
CTCACACTGGTCAGAATGGCCATCATCAAAAAATCTACAAACAATAAATGCTGGAGAGAGTGTGGAGGAAAGAGAATCCTCTTGCACTGTTGGTGGGAATGTAAATTGACACAGCCCCTATAGAGAACAGTATGGAGGTTCCTTAAAAAACTAAAAATAGAACTACCATATGACCCAGCAATCCCACTACTGGGCATATACCCTGAGAAAACCATAATTCAAAAAGAGTCATGTACCACAATATTCACTGCAACACTATTTACAATAGCCAGGACTAGGGTATTTTTTTTTAGTGGGTACTTTCCCAGCAAGAAATATTTGCACAAATACCGTATGCTAACACATATATAGGGAATCTAAAAAAAAAAAAAAAGGTTCTGATGAACTTAGGGGCAGGGCAGGACAGGAATAAAGACACAGATGTAGAGAATGGACTTGAGGACATGGGGAGGGGGAAGGCTAAGCTGGGATGAAGTGAGAGAGTAGCACTGACATATATACACTACCAAATGTAAAACAGATAGCTAGTGGGAAGAAGCTGCATAGTACAGGGAGATCAGCTCAGTGCTTTGTGACCACCTAGAGGGGTGGGATAGGGAGGGTGGGAGGGAGAAGCAAGAGGGAGGGGATATGGGGATATATGTATATATATAGCTGATTCACTTTGTTATACAGCAGAAACTAACACAACATTGTAAAGCAACTATACTCCAATGAAGATGTTTAAAAATTTTTTTTAATTTTAAAAAAATTTTTAAACTGTATGGTGAATACGCATTTTTTAAAAAAGAAAAAACTAAAATAAACAGAAAGAAAGGGAAAGATAGGAATGAAAAGGAGACACCTTATAGGAGCTAATACTTTAAGCAACTTAAGTGGCTTAATTGCAATTAAAATTTAATTCAGCACAAACAATTGGAGGCCCTCGGGCTGGTGGCTTGGTTCCAGCTGCTTGGTATAAAATGAGTACAGCACAGCCACAGGACACTGGAACTGGTCCTTAAAAATGACCTACTGTAACTAGTTGACTCACTAAATGGAGAGAAAAAAATACGAAGTATGTAGACTTACACGTTAATTGAGTTCCCTTTTAAAACTTTAAAGGTGTTGATTTTCAAGGCATAGAATTATTTCATACAAATCAAGAGAATGCTGGACACCAGATGGCAAATAAGCAAAAAAAGGTAACAACACAAATCTTTTGTTTCAGATCACTTTACTCCTATTATTTATCCTCCACTAGATTTGCTATATTCTGACTAATACTAAAGTCACTAACTGAATGACTGAATTGTGAACATCAAACCACACACACCAAGATCCCAGTTACAAAGTATTTTGTCTGTGTGTCCTGTTCAACCAGTTAAAGGATTTTATTTATTGTGATTAAATGTGGTATACTGCTGATCTCTGTCTACTTTAATGTCAACTTGTGGAGCAATCATTTTAGAACAAAATAGCACCCATGAAAAGGTATCAAATTCAGCTTTTATAATGCTCAACAGATTTTATTTATAGTTTATAAGCAGAGTTTATACTGACAACAGGTTTAGAAAACCTTTCACTAACAATCCATTTTTCTATTTCAGCTCTTAGTGGCCTCAACAGGATATTTCATCTTTGAAATTATCTTGAAAAAGAACATAAAGACATGTGGCAGTGGCAGTGGCAGTGAAATTCTGTCTCTGTCTCTATCTCTCTCTGTCTCTATCTCTCTCTGTCTCACACACACACACAGGGTATGTATACATGTGATTCAGAATGCATTCATGAGACCCATATCTTGAATTGTAGGACCATTCTAACAGGGGCTTCACGTAGCCCAAGTCAACTTTACAAAGGGGAAGAACAGAGTCTGTACTTTCCTGACTGACCAGCAGCGGGAAACGAATGATTTCTCTAAAAGGCTGGCCTGTTCCACTCCACTTAGTCTCTCTGTATGTGTTATTCATGCTGTTGTGTACTGAAGATGTACCTGGAACTCAAACTGATCTCTCAACTTGCTGAAGACTATTTTCAGAAGGGTAGAACCACAGAGACATGATAATGAAAGCAAATTACCTGAAGAATCTATTTGGAAATCAGGTTTTGTTCTGAGTTTATAACTCCTTTTAAGATATACAGAACTATCAGTTTTATAGTTCTGCTGTAACATTTTAAACTATAACAAAATTTTTAAAGTTTAAACCGTAATAATAATCCAAAACCTTATGCCATGATCACAGTAATTTACTTGTGGGTCTGACTCATACAATGTTACAAATGGCATGCTGACTTCTGAAGCAGAAGGAACTGACACCACAAAGGATGAGAGAGTTTCAATGTTTAAGGTGGGAATGGGAAAAATGAAAACAAATATTTCCCAGACTTTTAAAGAGGTCTTCTCCAATTTATCTATTTTCTCAGAGAATATCATGGAGGAGGAATTTTATTCACTGGTAATATAGCAGATATCACTGCTTTTACAATAAAAAGCTAATTTCTTAAAGTTATCATTTCCACTCTCATTTCCCAAAACCAGAAGAGTTTACCCTAACAACTATATGGCCACACTCAGCTATATCCAAGTCAGTGTCTCAGTGTGTGTATGTATGTGTGTCTGTCTCTCTCTCTCTTACTACTGTTCTCACGCTTTCTTCTTTCTCTTCCCCCAGCCTACCTCTCAGGCTTATCTAATGATGCTGATCTCTGATTTAAGAACTTCTGAGCATAATGAAGATAGTGGAAGTCTTCAAATAAAGATCTTGATCACTGCCATGAACCTGTCAGCCACAAAGGCCCTGAAACACCAGTGTGATAAAAATAATAAATTCTATTCAATAATAGGTCTGAAAATGGTCTGATAACAGTAGTAAAAAGTACCCTGAACAGTGTTTAGCACATAACAGACAATGAAGAAATGTTAGTTTATTTTTCCCTTCTTTCTTACTGAGATTAAAAATGAGGTAACTGACCTCCAAGAAGATGAGACAGCTTGCCCAAAGTCCCAGCGAAATCAGAGACAGGGCTCTCTCCACACAGAACCAGGTCTCTACCCCTAACACTTTCTGCTATGCCATGGTTGCTCCCCTTCTGATGACACGTGATAACATCCTGAAATGTGTCCCATATTTTAATATTTTCACTTATATTTACCTGAAGCTTTTGTTCAAATGGCAGTTGATATAAACCTAAATTCCTAAAGCCTGGGAACTTTTTTTTTTAATCTGAAAGTTCTGTAATACGACTGTAGCATAAACAGAAAATTAGGTTTAGAAATTACTCCCACAAAAGTATGAAGGCAGCACTGGCAGGAAGCAATGGGAGGTTGTTCCAAGCCTCACAGGGGCATATGAATACCACCAGCATAGTCACTAACACCGATTGAGCTTCAAAGAGAACGTGTTACACAGTGCCAGAACTAGAAACTGGTTTGTTCTTATGGATGAAATGTCATTTAACAATAATTTTTTCAGAGCAGAGAGTGGGCTTCTAAAAAGCTCTCAGTAGAGTTCTATTGCTCTCTGCCAGTTTGTTCTGAGATCAGTACATTTCACCAAGAAGTTAGGCAATTATCAGGAAAAGCAGGAAAATAAGCACTATAGGCACCAAATCTTTCTCCCCCACAGCTTTCTAAAAACAATCATATTTAAAGTTTTAAAGTTAAGAATATATTATGAAAGGTACTTTTTACTACAGCATGTTTTAGTCCTCTGTGACAACTTTTATTTATACTGGTTTTTTGTTTGAGCCAACGTTCACTCTCTTGGGGTACCTTCTCTTTGAAATCTTACTTAAGACTATATATAAGCATGTAAACTCATAGAAAAGGTCTGGAAGGATGATAAAGACCAAAACTAAATGCAATTATCTCTATGAAGGGGAACCTGATGACCAAGGTTAGGGATGAAGGGGACTCATTATCATGTACTACTTGTACACTTTTAATTGACCTTAAGAAGGATTTTTTTTTTTTTTTTTTTTTTTACAGTACGCGGGCCTCTCACTGTTGTGGCCTCTCCCGTCGCGGAGCACAGGCTCCGGACGTGCAGGCTCAGCGGCCATGGCTCACAGGCCCAGCCACTCCGCGGCATGTGGGATCCTCCCGGACCGCGGCATGAACCCATGTCCCCTGCATTGGCAGGCGGACTCTCAAAACCACTGTGCCACCAGGGAAGCCCGGATTTTTTTATATGTACTGTAGACCTAAGACTTTTAAAGAAAGCTAAAGAATATAGGCTCCAGTATTAAGTGCTCTCTGTAGATTTTACACAAAGCTCTAGGAAATAAACACACGTCTTCTTTGAGTAGCAAATTTTCTAATTAGGAGGCCCTGAATCTTTCATCCTACTTCCCATGTGTCACTTTTTACATGTTTACTCCTAAACATATACAAATCCCCAAATATCAATCAACTTCCAAGAATAATGCCATCAAAACTTTGTAAATGCAGAGTGAAACAGATGACTTAGAAACAGCCGTTATGAGTTCACTTCCTTTTCTGAACAAGATTCCCATCGTTTATGGTTCTATTACTGGTGTGCACCACAATCAAGCACTGTATTGAGCTGGTCAAAGGCTTTTTCAAAGCATGTTAGTCAACTCACTTGCTCCAAGCCAAAAATGGAATAGGAGAAATCCATGTATTTTAAGACATGTATTTTAAGGCACACTACGGGTGTGTGCTTGGAGGCATGGTCTATTTTTAGGAGTTATATTGGGAAACTCCCTTTGTGAATGCATGCAGGAAAAAAACAGTAATAGAAGGGTAACTATATAAATTATTTCATTCTTACAATAGCTCTGTCCAATATGAGCTAGGTATGTCTTCAAATCAGCCTGTAGTTCTTATAATTCCCAAAGGCTTATTTCTACATTCATATATATAACCAAAGGGGTTCCTGGAAGACTTTATGGCTTATTTTCAATAAATAGATTTTAAGTCTGCAAAATCTCAATTAAGTGAAGTAAAAAATAAATTTTAAGGAACTGACAGGGGTCCCAGAGAATGCTAACCTAGAAAAGGGAATGGGGTTACAGCTGTCAGGTAATTCTCACATTGTGATGCCCAGAAGGAGAATGTTCATGAATTCTGCTACCCATCCAGTGATAGCCTGTCATTATTTTTTCTTGGACACTGCTCATGTCTAATATGCTTAAAAAATAAGTAGCAAAGCATTTTTTGCTTTGTGGCATTTCTGTCAAGAGGAATACATTTCCACTGCCAAATCCCAGATTTTCTATTGGTTAAAATGTCCTCAACCCTTGGTTTAAATCTTTTTTTTTTTTTTTTTTTTTTAAGTATGAATGTTCTTCGCCTCAGACCTGTTTGCTAAGGGAGAATAGAAGTTACTGAGTAAAAAAAGCTTACTGCTATCAGGGCTCTTCTCAGCCCTCTCCACTTTGGTCTGTAGAGAGAAAGTCAGAAACAACCCTTCACCTAGCAAGAACAATCACAGGGCCATAGATAACTGCTCTTATTCTATAATTGTATTTAACCAAATATGGTTAAAATCATATTATAGAAAACTCCTATTATGCTTTGAAAAGTAGATGAAATGAAAAAGACCACAGCAGTAATCAGCCTCCAAAAATCCCACTCTTGGCTTTAAAGATCCAGATTATATAGGCCATGTGTCTATAAGCACATTTGAGAAGTCGTCTGCTTAGAAAGTTCTGCATAGTTACATGTTTATCTGTAAAGTCAAAGATATCACTGCTTCTACACTAAAACAGCTCCTGGTGCTGCTCTTGATATTATAAGATAAACATACAATAAGTTCCTAAAAAGACTGAGAGGCCACAAGCAATATACTTACATTGTGAATTATCCATAATACTTATACAAGTTAAAGGTGCCCATAAATCAGCTGAACTTTAATACATTTCTTTATAGAACATATGCAAGCAAAGTGAGGGATGAGGAGAGGATCAAACTGAAAACAGCAAGTTGATCCCCAACTACAACCAAATCTTACCTTTTCAGGTCAACAGTTGTGACACTAAACACAACTCCTTTGAGCCAAAGAATCATGAAGAGCCTCTGGGAAAAGGGGCAGTTTCCTATGCTTTCACCATCACTGCCAGCCTGGGAAACAGAAATAAACATTAAAAAACAAGGCCAAAGTGATGATACACAAAACAATAGACCTTTTCCTGAATTTTAGTCAAGGGTACTAGGAGACAGGAAAAGTTGCATTGTGGAAGGAAGAAATTCAGGTCCTTCATTTGCCTCTTTCTCTTTTTTTTGTTTTGGCCACACTGTGTGGCTTGCAGGATCTTAGTTCCCTGACCAGGGATTGAACCCAGGCCCTTGGGAGTGAAAGCGCAGAGTCCTAACCACTGGACCACCAGGGAATTCCCGCCTCTTTTTCTTAAAAGTGGCCAGTCTAATATAGCACTGTCCAAGAGAGCTGTCGGCTATGATAGAAATTATCTGAATTACCACTGTCCAATACAGTAGTTATTTGTGATATATGGCTAATGAGTACTTAAAATGTGGCTAGTTCAAATGAACTGAATTTTATTTACTTTTAATTAATTTATATTTAAACAGCCACACGCAGCTAGTGGCTACCTTATTGGACAGCACAGGTCCAATCAATCCCTAGTGCGTACATATATCCTTGCGTCAGGGCAAAGACTATCATAGGTTTTATGAAACGTGAGTCATTTCTTGTTCTATGAGACAGTATTCTTTACACAGCAGCATAAAAAGGGAATCGTGTGCCTCTCTCCAAAGGGTAAAATAACTGCCAACCTCCCCCACATTAAATAAAATTATTCATGGGACTTCCCTGGTGGTCCAGTGGTTAAGACTCCACACTCCCAAGGCAGGGGGCCCGGCTTCTATCCCTGGTCAGGGAACTAGATCCCGCACGCTGCACTAAGAGCCCGCATGCTGCACCTAAAAGATCCCATATGTCGCAACTAAGACACGGCGCAGCCAAACAAATAAATAAATAATTTTTTAAAAATTATTCATTATAAAAATCCCATACCCTGTTTACACATTCCTTCAGGGAACAAGAAAATAACAAAAGATATCTTTATAATAAGTTATTTGTAATCCTACTTAATAAATGAAGCAGCTGACTTCCCTGAGCTCTACGATAACACAACTTTCCTAAAAATTAGAGTGGGACAAATCTTGAATTCCATCAAGTATGCCCCCCAAGTTTAAAAAGGAGGGAGGGGGGAGCAGGAAATGAAAGAGCGAGCAAGCAGGATGGAAGAGAACATTCTGACACTCACTAGCAGCCAACACAGCCCTCTTCACCATAAAGTCTATGAATAGAGCCAGAAACTAACTTTCAACAAGTCACTCAAAGATGCTAGTAGAAGTACTGTTTATTATCCTAAAGTAAGTCTCAAAAACTTCAGAAGCCATTTCAGTAAAATGCTACATTAGTAAAGTCATTAATTCCTAAACTAATGGGGAAATGGAGGAGAGTTAAAAAAAAAATAAAAGCAGTTACCTGATTAAATATAATACAGGGGACTCCCCTGGTGGCGCACAGGTTGGGAATCCACCTGCCAATGCAGGGGACACAGGTTCGAGCCCTGGTCCAGGAAGAACCCATATGCCGCGGAGCAACTAAGCCCGGGCGCCACAACTACTGAGCCCGTGTGCCACAACTACTGAAGCCCATGTGCCTAGAGCCCGTGCTCCACAACAAGAGAAGCCACCGAAATGAGGAGGCTGCACACTGCAACGAAGAGTAACCCCTGCTCGCCACAACTAGAGAAAGCCCATGTGCAGCAACAAAGACCCAACGCAGCCAAAAATAAATAAATTAAATAAATAAAAAGCATAGCACGTGCACTCCTCAGGATAAATCTGGAAAACGCCTTTGTATTAACTGCTCTCCTAAAACTCATGACAATTCAACTAAGAAGTACTGCCATGAGTAAGTTTTTCCAAAGTCGTAACAGCACTAGAAAATTGGCAGCTACTAGCCAGATGATGTTTTCATAAAGTAGAGTGAAACTGTGGAAAAACTCGGATGTCCAGTAGTCATAAATCAAAAACTTCCTCCTTTAATCCAAGCTGTACTAATAAAATTCCATTTCAACAAAGTTAAAGGATCAAAATTACTCTCTTCAGTATGAATTACAATAAATACAACCTATTGGTACAACTGACTGAGGAGGTGAGGAGGATATTATGGTATAATGGAAAGCATACTACACTGGGAATCAGGGTATCTTATTCTGCATCCAGTTTTTATTAACGTTAAAAATGAACACATAGCATCTAAAAAAAGTATGCTTTTTTTTTTTACTGCTTCTAACAGTAACATATACACTCATTTTAAATTTTTTTTATTAAATGAAATTCTTTAAATTCTATACTGCTTTAAAATTTTCAAAAATTTCACACACATGATTTCATATAATCCCAAAATAACCCTTTTTTACTCCTACCCCTCTATTGCCCCTTCCCCCCACCACTAGTAACCACTAGTTCGTGCTCTATATCTATGAGTCTGCTTCTTCTGTTTTATTCACTAGTTTGTTGCATTTTTTAGATTCCACATATAAGTGATATCATACAGTATTCTTCTTTCTCCGTCTGACTTATTTCACTTAGCATAATGCCCTCCAAGTCCATCCATGTTGCTGTAAATGGCAAAATTTCATTCTTTTTTATGGCTGAGTAGTATTCCATTGTATACATACACCACATCTTCTTTATCCATTCATCTGTTGATGGACACTTAGGTTATTTCCATACCATCACAATTGTAAATAATGCTGCTATGAACATTGAGGTGTGTGTATCTTTTTGAATTAGTGTTTTGTTTTTTTTTCAGATATACATCCAGGAGTGGGACTCCTGGGTCATATAGCAGTCCAATTTTTAGTTTTTGGGGAAACCTCCATACTTCTTTCCACAGTAACTGCACCAATAGTGTCCAAGGGTTCCCTTTTCTCCACATCCTTGCCAACATCTGCAATTTGCGTTCTTTTTGATGATCGCCATTCTGACCGGTGTAAGGTGATATCTCATTGTGGTTTTCATTTGCATTTCCCTGATTATTAGTGATGTTGAGCATCTTTTCATGTGCCTGTTGGCCATCTGCATTTCCTCTTTGGAAAAATGTCTATTCAGTTCTTCAGCCCATTTTTTAATCTGGTTGTTTGTTTTTTTAATGTTGAGTTGTATGAGCTGTTTATATATTTTGGATATTAATGGATATTAACCCCTTATTGGTCATATCATTTGCAAATGTCTTCTTCCATTCAGTAGGCTGTGTTTTCATTTTGTCATTGGTTTCCTTCACTGTGCAAAAGCTTTTAAGTTTCATTAGGCCCCATTTGTTTATTTTTGCTTCTGTTTCCTTTGCTTTAGTAGACGGATCCAAACAAATATTGCTGCAATTTATGTCAAAGAGTGTTCCATGTGACTTTTAAGTTAATCTATATCAAAGGAAGCCACTTTATAAATTTAGACAGCTAATTTAGATAGAATCCATGCTAAAGGTAATACTTTAAAACCTCACTTATCTATGTTTTCCTCTAGGAGTTTTATAGTATCTGGTCTTACATTTAGGTTTTTAATCAATTTGAGTTTATTTTTGTGTATGGTATTAGAGAATGTTCTAATTTCATTCTTTTACAGGTGGCTCCAGCTTTCCCAACACTATTTATTGAAGAGACTGTCTTTTCTCCATCGTATATTCTTGTCTCCTTTGTCGTAGATTAATTGACCATAGGTGTGTGGGTTTATTTCTGGGATTTCTATCCTGTTCCATTGAACTGTAAGCTTGTCTTTGTGCCCAATACCATACGGTTTTGATTATTATAGCTTTGTAGTATAGTCTGAGGTCAGGGAGCATGATTTCTCCCCCTCTGTTCTTCTCTCCAAGATTGTTTTGGCTACTTGGGGTCTTTTGTGTTTTCATACAATGTTTTTAACTATTTGTTCTAGTTCTGTGGAAAATGCCATTGGTATTTTGATAGGGATTGCACTGATCTGTAGATTGCCTTGGCTGTTATGGTCATTTTAACAATATTAATTCTTCCAGTCCAAGAACATGGTATATCTTTCCATCTGTTTCTGTTGTCTTCAATGTCTTTCATCAGTGTTTTATAGTTTTCTGAGTATAGGTCTTTTACCTCTATTATTTTAAAAATAAAAACTGAAACACTACAGAAAGTCAGAGTTCCCCTACCCTTGAACCATTCACTAGTTATTCTTCTAGATTTTTATTTTCTACGTACACACTACTTTTTTCTTTTAAACGTGTGATCACACTATACAGCTTTTTAAAATATTTTATTCCCACAGTAATATAATCAACCCTCTGGAAGCTGTAATGCCCCCACCAGGATGGTATCATAGAAGGCCAAAGAGGGAGCCAGGCTTTAAACCCTGCCAGCCAGTAATGAGAAACACACACCCCCCCCGGCCTTTTTCTAGGTTGGAAGAGAGGGAAGCAGAGGGGTGTCAGAGGAGGAGGCCTAGTAGAGAGTAGTCAGGACTTTCAACATCAACCAGCTGTAATGAGGCCACCTCAACTGGGGTCTCAGTGGAGACCACATGGGGAGCTGGAACCCTCACCCCTGCCCAACAATAATGAGGAGCCTCCCCACCTTGGGTATCACTGGAGGCCGAGTGGGGCACCTGGACTTCTATCTCCACTTGGATGTCTATGTCCCTCTGGCTTCTCCTTCCCACTGCCGTTCTTCTCTCCCACCCCGCTCCAGAGCAATGTCAGAGAAGTCTTATTTGAGTGTCAGAGAAGTTTAAACAGAAGGTTTAAACAAGATCCAGAGTTTCACAACATAATAAGAAAATGTTCAGGTTTCAATTGAAAATCCCTTGTCATACCAAGAACCATATCAAACTGAATGAAAAAAAGCAATCAAAAGATGTCAACATCAAGACGACATAAATGTTAGAATTAGCTGACAAAGATTTTAAAGCAGCCATGATAAAAATGCTTCAATGAGCAATTATGAACAGCTTAAAATAAACATAAAAATAGCCTCAGCAAGGAAATTCAAGATGCAAAGAAGAACCAGAAATTTAATAACTGAAAAATACAATAACTGAAATAAAAAGCTCAGAGGATGGGCTCAACAGCCAATGGAGAGGACAGAGGAAAGAACTGATGAACTGAAAAACAGAATAATAAAAATTACCCAATCTGAACAACAGAAAGAAGACAGATAGAAAATTTAATACTTCTTATATATTTCCACATTTTAATGTCATCTAATGGTCATTTTTGAAGGCTTCACTGTATGCTATTGACCCAACAATTTCATATCTAGAAATTTATTCTATAGAAACACTTATACAGATGTCCAAGGATACAAGAGGAAGGAAAAATAAAGTGTTGTTTATAATAGCAAAACACTGGGGATCTCCCAAAGCCCATCAGTAAAGGATTTGTTAAATGATATCACACCACCAGAGGGTGGAAGTCAGGGCTAACCCCTTCGGCCTTCGCTGGCATGGGTGGAAAACAGGACCATAGATTTTTCCTCTGGTGTTTGGAATAGAGCAGCTATTGTCTGAAAGTTTTCTGTCCTGCTTAGGCTGCCCCTTTCCTGGTTTTTTGGCTAGAGAGAGCAGCCTTTTGTCAGAGTTTTTGTTGTTGTTGTTTTTGCCTACAACTGTTGGAGTTTCCAGGTTGCTGGGTTCTATAGCACCAAGTCTGGGATGTATGAAGCAAAAACCCAGGAAACTCACCACCACCATCCATTCCATCTTCCCAGAAGTGGAGGTTTCTCAGATATATTAAATTTTCAAAGCAAAATTAATACAATGGATTATTACTAAGCCATAAAAAAGAATGAAATAATGCCATTTGCAGCAACATGGATAGACCTAGAGATGATCATAATAAGCAAAATAAGTCAGAAAGAGAAAGACAAATACCATATGATATCGCTTATATGTAAAATCTAAAACACAACACAAATGAACATATCTACGAAACAGAAACAGGTTCACATAGAGAACAGACTTCTGGTTGCCAAGGCGGGGTTTGGAGGAGGGAAGGAGTGGGAGTTTGGAATTAGCAGATGCAAACTGTTATATATAGGATGGATAAACAACAAGGTCCTACTATACAGCACAGGGAACTATATTCAATATCCTGTGATAAACCATAATGGAAAAGAACATGAAAAAGAATATATACATATATAACAATCATTTTGCTGTACAGCAGAAATTAACATAACATTGCAAATCAACTATATTTCAGTAAAATTTACAAAAATTAAAAAACAAAATTACAAATATATGAAAGGTGATATATATACATAAAATGAATATTATTTGATAATAAAAAGCAATACATTACTGATACATGTTATAACTTGGATGAACTTTGAAAAAGTATGCTAAATAAAAGGAATCAGTCACAAAAGACCACATATTATATGATTCCATTTATTTGAAATGTCCAAAATAGGCAAATCCACAGAGACAGAAAGTAGATTAGCAGTTGCCTAGGGCTGGTAGAGGGGAGGAAAGAAAGGGGGGTTGGGAATGACTGCTAATGGGTAAAAGGTTTCTTTTTGGAGTAATAAAAATGTTCTAAAATTAGACTGTGGTGATGGTTGCATAACTTTGTGAATATACCAAAAAAAACACTGAATTGTACACTTTAAATGGGTGAACTGAATAATATCTGAATTATATCTCAGTAAAGCTGCTTTTAAAATACATAGACTCAGAGGGGCTTCCCTGGTGGCGCAGTGGTTGCGCGTCCGCCTGCCGATGCAGGGGAACCGGGTTCGCGCCCCGGTCTGGGAGGATCCCACATGCCGCGGAGCAGCTGGGCCCGTGAGCCATGGCATACCACAAAAAAAAAAAAAAAAAAAAAAAAAATACATAGACTCAGGACTTCCCTGGTGGCACAGAATCTGCCCACCAATGCAGGGGACACGGGTTCAAGTCCTGGTCCGGAAAGATCCCACATGCCTCGCAGCAACTAAACCCATGTGCCACGACTACTGAGCCTGTGCTCTAGAGACCGTGAGCCACAACTACTGAGCCCGTGTGCCACAACTACTGAGACCGCATGCCACAACTACTGAAGCCCGTGCGTCAGCCTGTGCTCCGCAACAAGAGAAGCCACCGCAACGAGAAGCCTGCGCACTGCAACGAAGAGCAGCCCCCACTCACCGCAACTAGAGAAAGCCCACGCAGCAACGAAGACCCAACGCAGCCAAAAATAAATAAATATATATATATAAATTTTTTTTAATCTTAAAAATAAATAAATAAAATAAAATACATAGACACAGATTACAAGTATAAATATCACATACTGGACAAAATTTTAATTTGCAATACATAAATAGTTTTTAAACTATAACTTCATATTACAGAAAACATACATGTCTATATTTCTTAAAAATTAGAAAATCCAAATAATCAAAGCAAAAACATGAACAATACCACTGACAGAAATAAACACCAATTCCAGACAAATAATGAATCTTAGCATTCATTTAGGTTTTGTTCTTACAAAAGGGGTAGTTTTGTTTAATTTGCTATCTAAGGTTCTTCTCATACACTCACTATTCCACACCCTTCCCCCGCCCCACCTCTGCTGTAATTCTTGAATTGCCTAATACCAGTATTTATTCAGAAACTACTGGATTAACTCCTACATTGCAGAAGAGGGGTCAGTGGTAGGTGCCATAAATATTTTAATGTTTTACTAATTCAAGGTTAAGGAACTGCTCACTTAGAAAACCCAGTTTAATCAGTTTACAGAATAGTCAGATTTTAAAACACCCTAGAGGGGCTTTCCTGATGGCGCAGTGGTTAAGCATCCGCCTACCAATGCAGGGAACATGGGAGCCCTGGTCCGGGAAGATCCCACATGCCATGGAGCAACTAAGCCTGTGCACCACAACTACTGAGCCTGCGCTCTGGAGCCCGCGAGCCACAACTACTGAAGCCCACGCGCCTAGAGCCCGTGCTCCGCAACAAGAGAAGCCACCGCAATGAGAAGCCCATGCACCGCAACTAGAGAAAGCCCAAGCGCAGCAACGAAGACCCAATGCAGCCAAAAATAAATAACTAAATTTTTAAAAAAACACCCTAGGGCTTCCCTGGTGGCGCAGTGGTTGGGACCCAACACAGCCAATAAAAAAAAAAAAAAAAAAAAAAACTTTTAAAAAAACACCCTAGAAAGAGAGCTTTAACTTGGTTCCTCTTTATTTCTTTGTGTTTAAGGAACTGGGGATGAGGGATGACTATGACTAGGGGAAGAGAAAGAGAAGCTGGGACCTGAAGGTAAGAATGGGCTTCTGACCATTAACTTATCAATATTTTCCTTGACATATTTTCAAGGGAATGTACGAGAACAGTGTGTAGCTGAAAGAATGAACTTTAAAACTTTAAGAGCTCACTTACCTTTAACGTGGTTTCTGTCTAAATTCACAAAATGGCTTCCTTTGATTTAGATTAACTTAAAAGTCACAAAACAACACAATAAATGGGCAAAGTCACCCGGCTTCTATTATCTATTTCTTCAGAGTTTTTGCTAAACATGCTGGAACCAAGGTTTAGAGTCTACAGGTTTAATAAGCTGTTATCCTTCTACAGGGTCTGAAGAGTATGGAGGAAATAACAATGTTTAGCTTAAGACATCTGGATTTGAATCCTGACTTCATTAAGTATTAGCTGTGTGACCTTCGGTAAAATACTTAACATTGTGAAACTTACGTGATATTATGAGGATCAAATCAGTTAAGGTACACACAGTTCCTGGCACATGGTAAGAGTTCAGTAAATGTTACCTGACGTTAAAGATACTTCATGCACAGAACTCAAGGCCTAACAACAGGTTCTTCAGTTCTAGCACTGTCATTAGAATCCCTAGGTTACATCATTTAGAAAATAAAGAGGGGAATGAATCTAAGTATTTTCTACATTGAGTTCTTCCAAATGACATATATTATGCCCTAATGCTTTAAGAAATATGGTCTATATAAAGTTTAAATAGTCCACTAAATGGAGTGAAGCAAAGATATCCTTTATTTGAGAAGATTCAAAAATCTCTGGCCATGCAAAGAATGTATCACTGTTTCCTGGCCATAACCATATCATAGAAATAATTCTATAAATAAAGTCAAAGGATATGTAATGGAAGAATTACCGTATCCCAAGCTCTGCCTGGGGTGTATTTTATGTAAATAAAATACAGACAGCCAATGACAGGACACTGAAAGGACCTCAGTTGCTACCATTTTCTTGTTCAGTATCACCATTTCATGAACTCTACTCTCCAGAAGAGAGCCTATGCAATTTAGAGAACTGATTAGTTCGAAATTACATAAGGATTAGATACTAGGCTTAGATGAAACTCCAGGGTAGGCTGTTAGAGTTCATATGAAACATTTATCATGTTGAAGACGAACTCTATACTCTCCCAAAACAAGCTCTTCACATGTGTTAATCTAGTTAATCCTTATATCCTCTCACTCAGCAGAGGATGGTGGTTAAGAGTTAACAGCCAGACTCCCAAACAACTCCAGCACTTCCTAGCTGTGTGACTTTGAAAAAGTGATTTAACCTCTCTGGGCCTGTTTTTGTCTTCTATAAAATGGGAACAGTAACATGACCTACCTCACTGGATTGTTTGGAAGAACTGAATGAATTACTATATTAAAGGGCTTATAACAGCACAATGCTCTAAAACAGGGGAACGGGGAGGGAACTGTTCATTGTACATACTTTCATACTTTTTGATATCTGTACCATGCACATGAATCTTTCATTTAACAACAAAAAAGCAAGCAATCAAAAACCTTCCCACCCTAAACATATGAAAATTAAGTAAAACACTAGTTATAGAATGAATGTGGAAAAGCCCTGAAAACGAAAGACACCTACATAGGAGCAGGATTCTAGAACTCTTAGGATACATAAAAATCCATAAGGAAATGGATTTAAAACACAGATTACAAAAAAAAAAAAAAAAAACACAGATTACCAGGTCTCACCTCCAGACACTGATTCAGTATGTCTGTGGTAAGGTTCAGGAATCTGCAATTTTTAACAAGCACTCCAAACAATTCTAATTCTGATGCATTTGGTAGGCAGACCATATTTTGGTAAACACTGACATGGAGGAAAAACATGCCAAAAAAAAAAAAAGACCGGAAAGATGTTTACTCCATGGTTAAACTCTGAATTCCTCATGATGCCTTCTGGACTCTGCTCTTTGTAAGCCAGCAACCTAGTCAACTTTTGTTGGGGTCAGATTTGATAAATAACAGCCTCCTCTCATACTCTAAAGTAATGCCACACTATACTATCTTGCCTCACACTTGGCAAAAGCCAAGTTACTTAAACCAAACTAGCCTAGAGCCCCTTAAAACCTAGACACTCAAATTCAAGAACATTCTCATTCCACAAAAACTAAGAAGCAGAGGCAAGTAAGTACCTTTTAGTGCAAAACAATATAACATTAATGTTTCTTAAAGTTTATCTTAAGACCAAATACAATGTCAAGGACAATTATGATGACCCAGAGTCCTTTATAGATCAAGTCCTTTATGCTTGCTGCAGGATGGTTATATCTGGTTTTAGAAGAACAATTATAAATTTTAATTAGTAGATTATACTGTTAAATGATTTGACTTGTCAAGAGAAAAAAAGAAAAGATACTGCTGTGATTTAGGGATGAGAACCAATACCTGACTTGCAAAATAGGCTGGATTTTCCACTGAGAAACTATATAACCATGGGTAAACCACTTAACCTCTTTGGGTCTTAGTTTCCTATTCTGGAAAGGGGAGGTTGGGGGGTATGGTGGAGACTGATTTACAGAGTTGGTAACTTATGCTGTAATACAAGATATATCCCTACTCTTAGGGAATGCACACTGAAGTATTTAGGGGTAAAGGGCTACAATGTACACAACTTACAAGAGAAAGAATAAATAACAAAGCAAATGGGGTAAAATGTTAACAATAGGTAAACCTGGGTAAAAGGTGTCTTTGTACTGTTCTTATTCTTATAACTTGTCTGTAAGTTTGAAATTATTTCCAAATAAAGTTTTTTTCAATTATTAATCTAGTTTCTACTTCCATTCTAAATAGTTTCTAACTATATTATAACCCACTTTTATTATGTCATTTATGTATTATCTCCAAGGGCAGATAAAAGTCTTTTTTAATTAAAATTTTTATTTTTTAATCATTCATCAACCAAGTGGACCTACACTAAACACTGAAAATCCAGTGATAAACAAGAGAAGACATGGTTCCTGCCTTTGTATTACCTGTGGTCTACAAGTTTAATCTGAATAATTTAAAAATTTGAGAATACACAAAGTAAAAATGTCACTATAGGATACAGTGAAACTCAAAATATACCCCCCAACTTCATCGCAACTGTAATAATACTTGTTTAGCATTTTCTCATAAACATCCCCCAATAAGTCATGATTTTGTGAGTTTTAGTGTTAAGGGCTTGCTATGGCTCCTCCTCTGAGTTGGTGATTCAACTTATAACAGGAGACTTGATGTTCTCTTGCTTTAGTCTAAATCACTGTGAATTGAAAAATCATTTAAAACTATACAAAGATGTCTTCACTTTATTCTTAAATTTTAAAAAAGGAGGGAACAAAGCACAGCCAAAGTTTATCATGCTTACCTATATGAAATAACCCACTAAAATCTATAGTTATTACTAAAGTCATCAAGATTCAAAGTTACTTGAATGCTGTTGGAAGAAATAGCTAAGATACACAATTTAGCCAATTGTTTTAGCTAAATGTCAAGGTTTAGTGAAAAAGCTCTCCCACAACTATCCACAGTTAAACCTGTCAAATGGGAGTGACAATTCAATTCCAGTAGTTTCAAAGGTTGCCTGTTTCTGTTTCCTTCAGTAAGTGATCAAATTATGATTCAACTAGTATAGCTAATAATTTAATTTTTTAAACTTGTAAACATGTACAATAGTCTTTAAAAATGAGGTCTTGAAAAAGGTCTATCTCCTCCTTTCCTATTGCCTTCCCCACCAATATCCTTGAGGATCCATACTACTATTCCATTATCCCCTCCCATTCATCCTGTACAATAGTCAACATAAATCTGGACATTTTTGTGACTAAAATCACATTATCCTCCATCTGAAATGCCCCTGCTGCACCTGCCCTTCTGGTCAAGCTCAAGCCTCTCCCCCAAGAGAACTTTCTAAATCACTCTAGCCCAAATCAATTACCTGTCCCATTACCTGTCCAGCTTTTCAAACCCTGATGTCAACACAAATCAGCAGAGGATCTTGTTGAAATGCAGATTCTTATTCAGTAGATCCAGGGTGACGCCCAAGATTCTGCATCTCTTACAAACGCCCAGGGAACAGCAACTCTATGTTATTTTTTAAAAATTAATCATGACTTGCCTTGTGATCTCTTAAATCACTACTGTGAATTATTACTTTAATATTCATATCTCTGCACTGTATCTCCTGAACTAGACTACAAACTTATTGACACCCCGTACTTTTTTTTTCTTTCTATAGGACTTCATCTACTGCAGATGCCTTGCTATTTATTAGCTTTCTGTTGATTACTAACAATGAAAGCCTTTGAGTTACAAAAAAACGTTATCAGTATAGAAAAAACTTATTAAGTCAAATCTTTCCGATTTAATAAGTTTTCTCAAAAAATTTAATTAGGTCTCCAAATCACCTTGGGATAGAGCTAACAAACCACAGAAGCCACACAGCAAAATCTGATAGTTCCCTGCCCAAGATCCATTCTCTCCTTTCTTCTGCTGATAGAACTTGAAATTTTTTTTATCAGGAATCCATTCCTCCCTCCCCCAAGTGATACAGGAGATGATAACCCAATCCCCAATTCTAGGGGTAAATCCTGACTGATTCTAAGCCAGACATGATAGTTCCAGTCCTCTTGCCAGTGACTGACCTACTGTAATCATGTGACTCAGTTCTAATCAACAAAACAGTCCCCTGAGAAAAGTTTCTCACTCTTAAGACAAAGACAGCAGAAGAAGAAACTCTTCGATGAGAAAACTGTGGCTGATGCGGCCAACTTGATACTGCCTGAGGCTGCAACCAACACCAAAAGAGGACAGACCCAAAAGAATCACAAGGGAGCCAGTCTTCCTATTAGACTTCTTTCTCAGATACGCTGCCTTAGTGGTTCAAGACAATTTGGGGCAAAGTTTTCTGTTACTTACAATCATAAGTATCCAAACCAATATCTCTATTTGTCTCCAATTAAGACTAGCAGGAAGAATGAAAATATGTAAGTGTGGTAAGGAATTAAAAAAGAAAATTCTCAATATAAGTGAAAGGAGATATAATAACCAGGGCTCTGGTTTGTTTACAATTAATTCTATTTTCATAGGCTGCCATTTAGACTTCACTCTAGGATTTCAGTAGTCTGTGTAGTACTTGCCACTGAAGTTCAAGCTATGGGTTGTATTTCCTCATTCACAGAACACCTTTTATACACCTCCTTGCCTAGGGCCCAGATATATTTATTCAACATTCAATACATATTTACTGAGGACCTACTATCCTCCCAAGCACTGGGAGCTGGCACTGGAGAAACAACTGTGAATGAGACAGATAAGACCTGACTTCATGAAACCTTCATTTTTATGGAAGAAACAGATAATAAATATATCAAGTTAAACACTTTAAACTGCAATTAAGTGCCTAAAGGGAAACAAAGTACTGAGAGGACAAGGAGCACCTTGTAAAAGATCTCTTAAAAGATCTCTTAGACCTAAAGAATGAGACGAAGCCAGCCCTGCAAAGAGCCAGTATGACTAGATTGCTGTAAGTACTAGAGAAAGTGGTATTGGGAGGGGCCAGATCATGAAAGACTTTCTAGACCAAATTAAGGAGTTCAAACTTACATTCACAGAGGGAATAACTTTTCATTCTTTTAACAAATGTTTACCAAGTACCTACTATGTAGAAAGAAATCATTTAACACAATGGTTAACAACAAGGATTCTGAAGGCTGAGAGTCTGGGCTGATATATGGCTTCTTCTTCTTAACCACCTGTATGATATTGGGCACTTAACCTCTCTGGAACTCAGTTTCCTTATATGTAAAATGGGAATAATACCTACTTCACAGAATTATTATGAGATTAAATGAGTTAATATATCAAAATCTCTTATAATATTGCTCAGCATGTGGTAAGTGCTTGGTAACAAAGTATGTGCCAAGTAAAGAATATATTCCTTACTTCACGGAGCATGCACATGCGTGCATGTGTGTGTGTGTGTCTGTGTGTGTGTGTCTGTGTGTGCTGGGAGGGGAGAATATGCCACAGAATGGGATAATGGGATACCCCTGAAGGGTTTTGGTGGGCGGAGGTACATGAAGGTAAAATCGGATTTCAATTTTAAGACAATAAATAACACTTGCTACCATATGGAAAACAGGTTGGGGGCATGGAGGTGATGAATAATGGAAGCTGGGATGCCTACTGTAATAGTCCCAGTGGAATGTGGCTTGGATTAGGTAGAGGCAATGAAGATGGAAAGAAATGCATGGATTAAATTGAACTGGGAAGGGTAAAATCCTAAAGAGTTGTGGATGGTTTGGATGTGGTAAGTGAGGGAAAGAAAGAAATCAAGTACCTCCTAGATTTCTGGTTTGAGCAACTAGGTAGAGAAAAGTCTCAAGATGGAGGTGAGGGTTTGTCTGCCCATACTTTGCTGAAGGATAGAAAGAGAAATCCCTTCAAGAGATAACCACAGAGCTATAATCTTGGCTTGAAAATATTTCTCAGGTGTGGGAGGCTACAAACCAAAATTAACATTGTTTATATCTCAGGAAAGACTTGGGGAAAGGTAGAAACAGGGGTATTAACTTTACAGACCTCTGTACTGTTTTGTTTTTTTTTTAGATTTAAGAAAGTTTTTAAAGAAAATGTTCCAAATGTTTATACATGATAATCTTATTCCTGCCCCAATCACTGTCAAAATATTAAGCTGTTTAAATACGATAGCATTTTTTTCAAGCACTATGAAGAATTCAAAAGAAATTCTGAATACAAAGTTGTTACTCAAAAACTACTACTAGAAATAACATAGGGAATTAATGACAGTTGAAAAAGATTCTACTGAGTACTACTTTGTTCTCTGTTACATATTTGAACTGTATGCTGAAAATGAAAACAAAGGCTCTAATCCATACTAAAATCAAATCTGAAATGTCTCAGCCAGAATCGTTTGTTAAAACTAAGTGCCAGATATACAATGACCAGACTTTCCATCTAAACACAACAGAACCATAATGGAAAAAACAAGCTCTGCTGGAATGTTTACATTCACTCATCAAAAGCCTAAAATAGGAGGAACAAAGTCTATTATCTCTTCAGAACAAATTATAACCCATATAACTAAAAATACTGCACGATAAGAAAGAAAAAAAAGATAGCCAAAGGTATAACCCTTTTTATTGTCTGGATCAACCTTGAATCTACTCCCTATAAGAATCAACTACAATAAATGAAAATGCTGCCAAAATTGCCTGCAAACAAGTTAATAGCCACTGTTTAATTTAGCAGTTGATTTCTCACTCAACTTGCACTATTTGGAAGTGCTTTATATAGATATATTAATCCTCACAATACCCATATGAAGTTAGGTATTGTTTTCCTCATATTTCAAACAAGGAAACTGAGATTTAGAGAAACTGAGTAACCTGCCATAGGTCACACAGTTGAGGAGTGGTAAAACTGAAGTCAGAACTCTAAGTCCATGCTATTCACCACTTTTACAGTTTCTAACACCAAGATAAGAAGGAAATGCTGGAATTGTACCTGCTTAGTCTCATGATTTGTGTGGTACAACCACCAACTCACACAGATGGACACGACTATTATCAAGTAAGATAAGTTACCTGAATCAGAATTGTTATAATGTGATCCAGAATTGTTATTTAAATTTTCTAGCAGCCATATTTTAAAAAGAAAAAAAAAGTGAAATTAATTTAAATATTTTATTTTATTCAATATATCTAAAATATTATCATTTGAACATATGATCAACATAAAGTTATTACATTCTTTTCTTTGTACTAAATCTTTGAAATCTGGTATATGTTTTATACTTAGAGTACATCTCAATTCAAACAAGCACTTAATAGCCACCTATGGCTAGCCACATATCATACTAGACAGCACATGGCTAGAGAAAAAGCCTCTGAACAACAAACACTAACGTATGTCACCAAGACCATGTACTAAAGGTCATGTACCTGACTCATCAACTCAACATTCAAACTCTCAGAAATTATTTACTCTTATTTCAAACAAACTTTAACAAGTTTGTTTACCTGGCTTATCCAAATCACAAAATATTACAATAGAAAATTAAAGGAAATGGGCTGCATCAATAGAGACCAGATGACAAAGGAAGAAATAGAAAACACACACAAACACACACGCACCCATGCATGCACACACACAGGAGATTCAAAAAGCACAACAGCTGAGGCCATTTAGCAGAAAGGCAAAAATAGTATTACATACCTCAATAGTTCCTTAGGCCATCATTGCATTACTGAATTTGTATTCAGAATGCTGACATTGACAGTTAAATTCAGCATTTTAAGAAGTCAAGGAAATATTAGTATATTTTAGAAATATTTTCATTTAAAATCAATTCGAGAACTCTATACTATTTTTGCAAATATTCTATAAATCTAAAACTATTCCAAAATTATAAAGTTAATTTTAAAAATCAATTTGAAGCTTTTAGTATGGCCAAGTAGTTCCCATAAGATCAACCCTTTGCCCCCATAAAAATGATAACATCTAGACCAAAAAATACCACCTGGGGTGAACTACACTGGAGAATGAACAAGAGCAAGCAGATGTTGGATGGAGTTGATACCTGCAAGGGAAATACACTGGACAAGTTTCCCCAATTTTTATCTTTTAACCTTGTGCCATGCAGGGCAGCTAAAATTCCAATGAACGATTCACAGTCCTGCTGGCTTGAAGAACCAAAGGACAGAGTTTAGAGAAACCATCACCACCAGAAAATAATGTCAAATACCACAAAAAAGAGAACCAGAGAGGGGGAGCCCTAAAATCTGCACAAAACTCTGTCCAGATGTCTGGCTGATCCCTGGTGTACACATGCACAGGGCAGATTCCAAGTAGGCCAGCTAAAAGAACTGAACTGAAATTTGAGCTGCCACCCACCAGAGGAGAGAGAGTTTTTCAGTTTGAGTTCAGGAGAGGGAGAGGGAGAGAGAGAGAGAGAGAGAAAGAGAGAGAGAAAGAGAGAAAGAAAGAGAAAGAAAAAGAAAGAAAGAAAGAGAGAGAGAGAGAGAAAGGAAGGAAGGAAGGAAGGATGGAAGGAAGGAAGGAAGGAAGGAAGGAAGGAAGGAAGGAAGGAAAGAGGAAAGAAAAAAAGAAAAGAAAGGAAGGAATAAAGGAAGGGAAAGAAAGAAAGGAAGGAAGGAAGGAAGGAAGGGAAAGAAAGAAAGGAAGGAAGGAAGAAAGAAAGGAAGAAAGGAAGGGGAAGAAAGAAAAAAGAAAGGAAGGAAGGAAGAAAGAGAAAGAGAAAGAAAGAAGGGAAAGAGAAGGAAGGAAGGGAGGGAGGGAGGGAAGAAAAAGAAAAGGGAGAGGGGGAGAGAGAGAGAAAGAAAGATAGATAGATCAATACTCTTCAGAAGAACATAACAAAATCCAAAGTTTCTATTGATACAACTTATCATTCACAATATCAGAATACAATCCAAATGATTCCCCATAAAAACAGGAAAACATGACCCAAGAGAAAAAATAATCAAGGAGATACATGCTAAACAGACCTAGATGCTGCATTTTGCAGACAAGGATTTTTAAAGCAGTTATTATAACTATGTTCAAGGACACAAAGAAAAATAAGCTCATGATAAAGAAAGATAGGAAATCTCAGTAGAGAGAGACCACAAAAAAGAATAAAATGTAAAATTCTAGAACTAAAAAATGCAATATCTGAAAATTTTTTAAAACCACAAGATGAGCTTAACAGTAGAATAGAGAAGAGTCTATGAATGTGAAGACAGATGCAAGAAACTACTCAATCTGAAGAAGAGAAAAAAACAAACAAGTGAAAAAAATCAACAGAGCCTCAAAGACCTATGAAAATATCAAAAGGTCTATATATTTAAATAGAGTCTCAGAAGGAGAGGAGAGAATGAGGCAAAAAAATTTCAAGAAATAACAGCTGAACTTTTCCCAAATTAAGACAAATTTACAGATTCAAGAAGTTTCATTAACACCAAGTAGGAATAATATAAAGAAAGTCACACCTAGGTATATCATAATTAAAATGCTTAAAAAGCAAAAAGAGACAATCCTAAAAGTAACTAGAAAAAAAACTGCACTGCATACAAAGGAATAATGATTTGAATGACAGCTGAATTCTCATCAGAAATAATGGAGGCCAGAAAACATGGAACTACATTTTTAAAATACTGAAATAAAAACAACAACAAAAATCACCCCAAAATCTTACATCCCACAAAAATATCTTTAAAGAATGGAAGTGAAATCAAGACATTTTCAGATAAAACTATGTAGAATTTGAATGTGTGACTTTAAATGAGTTAATTTCAGGAACACAGAAAACTAATTAATGGGGGCTTCCCTGGTGGCACAGCGGTTGGGAGTCCGCCTGCCGATGCAGGGGACACGGGTTCGTGCCCCGGTCCGGGAGGATCCCACATGCCGCGGAGCGGCTGGGCCCGTGAGCCATGGCCGCTGAGCCTGCGCGCCTGGAGCCTGTGCTCAGCAGTGGGAGAAGCCACAACAGTGAGAGGCCCGCGTACTGTGGGCCTCCTTCCTTCCTTCCTTCCTTTCTTTCTTTCTTTCTTCCCCTTCTTTTCTTCCTTCCTTCCTTTCTTTCTTTCCCTTCCTTTCTTCCTTCCTTTCTTTTCTTTCTTTCCTCTTTCCTTTTTCTTCTTTTCTTCCTTTCTTTCTTTCTCTCTTTCTCTTTCTTTTTCTCTCTTTCTCTCTTCCTTTCTCTCTTTCTTTCTCTCTCTCTCTTTCTCTCTTTCTTTCTCTCTCTCTCTCTCTCTCCCTCTCCCTCTCCTGAACTCAAACTGAAAAATTCTCTCTCCTCTGGTGGGTGGCAGCTCAAAAAAAAAAAAAAACTAATTAATGTTTATTATATTAAGGCATGATTATATTATTTTAAAAAAGAAACAGGTGCCCTTTACAATTATGTATTCTCACTTTGGTCACATGAAAAAAAATGTATCTCAAACTTTTTCAACAGCTAAGCCTCATTCTTTTAACATCTTCTAACCAAAGATAAATTCACTAACTGCCAGTGTTCCCTTGCTTATCAGCTGAAGACAAATATGTTAGAGCAGTGAGCGAAATTCTTATGCAAGTCAAAATCCAGCAGCCCACCTCCCCTAAGGGCAAGTTAAAAATATACATGCTGTAGTATAAACTAAATTCAGAAAGAGTCCTGGGAGAGAAAGAAAACAATTAAGTGTTCAAAAAATACTCCTCCTCCCCAAACTGTGCTTACAGCAACTACCTAACTTTAGCGCATAAGAGCTATTTCTCTTTATCAGCAAGTTCCCAGACCAAGCAATTTTAACTAGAAATTCCATCAAGAGTTCAGCAGTAGAGTCAAAAATTTCTCCCTCTGTAAAGAATAAATTCTCCAGACACTTTTTAAAGAGATTACACTTTAGGTAAATAAAAGGAAAATGAAGAATTCAGAGGATAAATGAGATTTGTGAGGGACTTTAAAAACAATTACATGGGGACTTCCCTTGTGGTCCAGTGGTGGAGAGTCTGTCTTCCAATGCAGGGGACGTGGGTTCGATCCCCGGTCGGGGAACTAAGATCCCACATGCCGCAGGGCAAGTAAGCCAGCGTGCCTCAACTAGAGAGCCCGCATGCTGCAAACTACAGAGCCCATGCGCCCTGGAGCCCGCGCACCACAACTAGAGAGAGAAAACCCTCATGCCACAGCTAGAGAGAAGCCTGCACGCCGCAACTAAAGATCCCGCATGCCTCAACAAAGATCCCGCGTGCCTCAACGAAGACCTGATGCAGCCAAAAAAAAAAAAACAATTACATGACATGGTTATGCACAGAAAATTGGCTATAAAGATACACATTACAGCACTGGGGGTTATTTTCTTAAGCTATTTATTTATTTATTTATTCAGTTTTTTTTTTAATTGAAGTACAGCTAATTTACAATATTGTGTTAGTTTCAGGTGTACAGCAAAGTGATTCAGTTTATATACATATATCAATATTTCAGATTATTTTCCATTACAGAATATTACAAGATATTGAATATAGTTCCCTGTGCTATACAGTAAATCCTTGTTGCTTATCTATTTTATATATAGTAGTGTACATATGTTAATCCCATACTCCACCCCTCCCTTTCCCCTTTGGTAACTATAGATTTGTTTTCTATGTCTACGAGTCTGTTTCTGTTTTGTAACTATTTAGATTCATTTGTACTATTTTTTAGATTTCACATAAAGTGATAGAATATAATATTTGTCTTTCTCTGTCTGACTTACTTCACTTAGTATGATAATCTCTAGGTCCATCCATGTTGCTACAAATGGCAGTATTTCATTCTTTTTTATGGCTGAGTAATATTCCAGTGTGTGTGCGTGTGTGTGCGTGTGTGTGTGTGTGTGTGTGTGTGTGTGTGTACCACATCTTTGTAAACCAATCGTCTGCTGATGGGCACTTGGGTTGTTTCCATGTCTTGGCTGCTGTAAATAGTGCTGCTATGAACACTGGGATGCACGTATCTTTCCAAATTAGAGTTTTCACCTTTTTCAGTTATATGCCCAAGAGTGGGATTGCTGGATCATATGGTAGCTCTATTCTTAGTTTTTTAAGGAACCTCATACTGTTTTCCATAGTGGATGCACCAATTTACATTCCCACGAACAGTGTGGGAGGGTTCCCTTTTCCCCACACCCTCTCCAGCATTTATTATTTGTAGACTTTTTATTTTATTTATTTATTTATTTTTGGCCACACTGCACGGCATTCAGGATCTTAGCTCCCCGACCAGAGATCGAACCCATGCCCCGTGCAGTGGAAGAGCAGAGTTTTAACCACTGGACTCCGCCAGGGAAGTCCCTATTTGTAGACTTTTTGATGATAGCCATTCGAACCAGTTTGAAGTGATACCTCATTATAGTTTTGATTTGCATTTCTCTAATAATTAGCGATGTTGAGCATCTTTTCATGTGCTCATTACACTATAATATTATTTAATAGTTAAATTTTGGACCTCCAAATGACTAAGAACAAAGGATTAATAACAACAATAAGCAATGCAAAACTGAAGTCATAAAAATGCTATAGAATATTTTAATATAAAATACACACAATAAACATATGAATGAATGACTCTTTGGCATTTTATTTTGGATTATCTATGTTTAAATTTTTCATTAAAACATATTACAAAATAAGTTTCTTTTAAAACTATATACTCAACAACATATTGCAGCTGTGAAAAGTTACTTACCATTTCAACGCACAGGTGCCTTAAATATGATAAAGGCAAATTTTAACTTAAAACAGTGCTTTATCTGTTTTATTTTAGACACAACAAAATATTTATCTTTCAGGTAGTTCATTTGGAAATACAATATCTTTCTGGTCAAATAATTTACTATTGAAATACTTTTCATTTCTCTGGCAAACTGCCCCCATTATCACTGATCAATTTTATTGGCTCCATTTATATTTGTTTTCTAATAAACTGCTTCCAATTATGAAAATTTAATTATCTGGACCTGATTTTGAAATCTCAAGTCTCAACTTTCTGTGAGGGCCTAAACACCCAAGACTCAGGCTACTTTGGGTACATAAAATAAATCCAGACTAGAGTGTTCATCACTTCTAAGAAACACACCCACTTTACAGATGAGAACAACAACTTAAACCTGATCTTTCAGTTATATAATTTGAAGATTCTTGACCTCTAAACCAATGTTATTAAGTTTAGATCAATGGCTATCTATCTAGTGAGCAGCTTAGTCATAAAACCTAAATTATAAGTCTCAAATTCAATAAATGAACACTAT
Source organism: Physeter macrocephalus (assembly GCF_002837175.3). NCBI lineage: Eukaryota > Metazoa > Chordata > Mammalia > Artiodactyla > Physeteridae > Physeter > Physeter macrocephalus. Next base: position 15,643,299 of record NC_041216.1, read on the forward strand.
TTTTACTTCTGGTATTTTACTATGAGTTAATATAGAACATAACATCAGAAACAGACTTAATACTCTCTCACTCACTTCTATTCCCAGACTACACATACCAATTTGTCCCAAAACGTTAACAGATACTTACTGAATTGATGAGCTATCTCCTATATGACAAGATTTGTGTTAGGTGAGAAATAAAAGATGAAGAAAATAATCCCTGACCCCTCATCTCCTGGAATTCACATTCTAACTGGAACAATGATATGAAGGAAAATGATTCAGATGAGTGACAGAACATGCAACTGCACAGTGCTCCAGACAGATGGTAGGAAGGGTTAGCTCTGCTGAGGAAGCACAAAGATCAGAGAAGGATTCAGAAGATATCTGAACTAAACCTTGGAGGACGTTTGGTTTCATGAACTAAAACCCTTGAAATATGTTGATAAACTTTTTACAGAGTTAGTTGTATTTTAAACTTTTTCTCATAAAGATACGCTATAAAGGCAGACCTTTCTTCTCTTCAGCAGCATGGTACACTGCCAAGTGCCTGAATGTTTTGGCATGCTTGCAAAGGGCTCTGAGGAGGAGCACAAGAGCTGAAAACACTTACTGTGGGTACGAATGCTTTGGGGGGACTTTTAAAAGTCCTTATTGAGAAGGACCTGTGCTTCTGGCCAGAAACAGGAGATTTCTTCATTCTGTTCTACTACAATACCTGTACTAACCAACCAATCAGAAGAATCCTATTACTACCTGGCCACACTGAGATCTGACCTAATGGTTAAACACCAAATAAACCAAGAAGATACTAAGTAAAACAGATGACAACAAGAGTCTAGCCTCACAGTAAAAATATGTGTGAAAAAGACTTAAGGGTAAAACTAACTAAAACAAACAAACAAAAAATAGAGATAGGAAAATAAACAAGAGGGTCAAGAAACTAAAATATTTATTAACACCCCCTCAAAAAGAGGCTTAAGTGCGAGTTCCCTGGTGGCCTAGTGGTTAGGATTCCAGGCTTTCACTACCTTGGCCGGGATTCAATCCCTGGTTGGGGAACAGAGACCCCCAAGACCTGCAGCGCAGCCAAAAAAAAAAAAAAAGAGGCATAAGTAACTATTCCTTATACACAAAGCAGAATATTTTAAAGGTATGTTTGCTTAAAGGAAGATTCCTTATAAAAAAAATTTTTAAGGGACATGGAAGGCAGACCATAGGACTAATCAGTTTGGTAACCTTTTAGTGAGCCAAAACTTTAAAAATACAAAAAAAAATTAAAGAAAGAAACCCAGATCCAAAAGCACTGGCTGATCTCATTAGCTCTGCTTAAGAAACTTTATAGATGTGACTTCACTCCTGGAATACACATCTATATTTAGTTTATACCTAATATGGATAAAGTCCTGAACTAACAGCCATTTCCTCTCTCCACAAAAAGAAACTTCCTTGCTTTTTTTCTGTCAACAATGCAAAGATTAGCCTAGGCTCCTCTGAAGGGAGAGGTTAAAAAACAAAAAGAACAGGAAAACTAAAACTAACAATTTAATACATGATTTTTGTTAAACTTGGAACTGTTTGACACTTCTAAATTGGAAAACAATCCTAAAATCAAATATGTGATGTTCAAGTCAAGTCCCTCAACAAGTTTATAAATAAACCCTTAAAGTACTTTTTAAAAAACTAATTAACCAGGCCCCCAAAATGCAAAGAGATGAGGTAATGGAAAGTTTACAGTTTCCTTTCAAATTTAACCAAGAGAACTGGAAGCACTAAACTCATTTAACAACTATCTAGGCTCACTGGTTGTTAGTGTTTTCGAAATATTCTTAACCATTCTCTTAATTCTTTCTTTTTTATTTTTCAGGGTGACTGAAAACAGCAAATAGTGAAAACAAAACTCTGTTAGGTAAAAATTCAAGTTTCAAACAGAGAAAAAGAATATAAATAAATAAAAAAGCTCTTAGTGGTTAAGAGTAAGTCTCTCTGAATCACAAAGACCTTGGTACAAATCCCAGTACTGCTACTTACCAGCCCTGTGAGCACACACAAGAAATGATCTAAACCTCATGTGTAAAACAGTACTGATAGTTCCTATTTCTGACTTTATATGAGGATTCAATTACATAACATATGTAAAGGGCTTGGCACACTGTGCCTGAACCACAGTAAGCACTCAATGCTACCTATTATCTTACGACTATTACTCTGACTTTAATAGGAAAACGAAAACCTACTGCTCATTTTTATACGCCAGTGTACTCTATCTACATAGGAATAAATTAAGTAGTTTCAAAAAGCTTATAACATTATAAAATGAAGGATTTTAAAGTCACTTTATGATCCTTACATCATCTATCAATTACAGCCATGCCAGTTTACCATAAAAATCAAGGAACAGTGAAATGTAGTAGCACAGGGAGCTAAGTGAAACCTATATATATGCCAAGATCCATAAGTCAAAAGTACTTCTGCAGAACCACTAGATCCTATATGTTTTAGATTATCCCTCTTTATTTCTTTTATGCTCTCACAAAAAAGAAAAAGAAGAAAGAAAGAAAAAGAAAAAGAAGACAAAACAAAGAAATAAAAAACAAGAAAAACACTCTTGATAATAATGGACTCTCAGCTTTAGCTACAAGTCCAGAAAGAGCTGCTGAGGCAGATGTTCTAAGATGGCAGAGTCCAATCTGACTGTCCTTTAGTTACCTAACAAGTGTCAACAGGATCATGGTTCACTGAAGTTAATTCAGGAATGTCTAATCTTGGACTTTTTTTTGTACTAAACCTGCTCTTCTGATAAACAATGGAAAGTTCCCCACCTATTTGTAATGGCAGACTGGCAGATGCTTCTCACAGTAACATCCTGGAGGTTGAAAGCATATATGTTAAACATACAAACTATCCATGGGCAGTCTTAACTCAGCATTCCCAAAGGTCCATGGGATGACAAGCAAACAATGCTTACTGTGTCAGACACTAAGTGCTTTTCTTATATTACCTCTTTTAATTTTCACAAAAACCCAAGAAGTAAATACTATTACCCCAGTGGAGACACTAAGACACAAAGGGAGAACTAGGGTTGAAACAGTCTACATTGCTCCAGAACCTATGCTCTTAACCACTACCCTACAACAACAATGTAACACAAAGATCCAGTCTTCCAAATGACACCTCAATTGCCTACTTGAAGTATTAATTCTAATTATCTTCAATTCTGAAATAGACTATTTCAGTGCCTACATAGGGAATACAAATGATACTTCAAGTCCACAATCATCCCCTGGGTCTGACTTTGGGATCTCAAATCTCAAATATTACACAGGATAGAAAGAACCTTTACAAGCAACACTGAGGCAACACCATAATCTAGCACACGGGTCCCTGATGAATCATCAGGAGAATGACAGCAACTCTTGGCTGTATATTCCTTCAACAAATATTTTCTTGAAGAACAATCAAATGAGTTAATATATGTAATGCAGTAAACAGTGCCTGGCACATAGAAAGCACCTCGTAAATATTTATATTAGTTCAATTAAGTATGAAATACTCTTCTATACTTCTATCTCATGCATTTGGAAAATGCAACAGAAAAAAAGTCAGTGAGATTAAGCGTCTATTCTAAATATACACAAACCAGATCTTCCTTGCAGTAAAAAGTCCTCCCAGTCAGTGAATTATGATGATTCTCATGGGAAATATTTTCCCCTTTAAGATGATGGTGTAAGTGTTCCTTCCTACCTTATAGCTCTTACAGCTGATACTTTTTTTTTTCTTAAAGCCTTCCCTTGACATGTATCCCCTTCTACCTACCAACCTGCCTCTTCTACACAGCCAAGTTTCTTGTTAGAATTTGGCTTTACTCATTGACCCCACTCTCTTACTTCCTCTTCACTCTTTCACCCACTCTGTTACGGCTTCCCCACCACCACTCCAGCAAAGCTGTTACTACTAAGGATACCGATGACTTCCAGGCTGATAAAGCAAATACACATTCGTCTGACTTGACACAACTGGTCGCTTCCTCCTTACAACCTTCTCCGAGTTTCCTTGGTACCTTGCTCTCATAGTTTTCCTCTTCCCAATACTGCTTGACTGCAACTCCTCCTAGTTCTCCTTTTCCAGATTCTCTATTATACAACCCCTTAGTGTGTGAGTTCCTCAGAACTTGGTCCTGGGCATTCTCCCTATTCTTCACTCCTCCACAGAATGATCTCACACACTTTAAATACCACATAAACAAACAAACAACTGAAGTATGTGTACACACACACTCAAGTCCCAAATCTCCCTACGCTGCCTAGACTTCTTTCTGAGCCTCAGGTCTGTACATCCAACTTTCTACTAGACATCTCCACTTGACATCTCGGTCATCTCAAACTCAGTAAGTCAAAAACTGAACTCTGTCTGCTCCTCCTCCATCTCAATAAAAGGCACCTCCATCAACCAGTGATTCTACTAAAATACCCAAGTCTTTTTTCACACTTCTCTCTTTCTCAGAACTCCTTTTTCAGTATCTTCCTATGTACTCCACTTCCAAAATTTATCTCAAATCCATTCTCTTCTCTCCATCACCAGCCTAACCCAAACCACCACCATCATCTTTCTCCATCGCTACAGCCTGCAAGTAGTGTTCCTTGTTTCCACTCTTGCCTCTCTTCATTTTCCACAGAATGGCTGAACTACTCAACCTAAAATGCAAATAAAATCAAATCATGACACTCCCTTTGAGAACTGCCTTTTTAATAAGGATAAAACTCACATGACGGGACTTCCCTGGTGACGCAGTGGTTAAGAATCCACCTGCCAATGCAAGGCACATGGGTTCGATCCCTGGTCCGCGAAGATCCCACATGTCGCGCAGCAACTAAGCCCGTGCGCCACAACTACTGAGCCTGTGCTCTAGAGCCTGTGAGCCACAACTACTGAGCCCATGCACCACAACTACTGAAGCCCGCGTGCCTAGAGCCTGTGCTCTGCAACAAGGGAAGCCACTGCAACGAGAAGCCTGCATACCGCAACGGAGAGTAGCCCCCACTCGCCGCAACTAGAGAAAGCCCGTGCGCAGCAATGAAGACCCAACGCAGCCAAAAATAAATAAATAAAATAAATTTATATTTAAAAAAAATCACATGACACACAAGAACCTCCATGATGTAGCCTGTCTACTCCTCACTCTACACCTCAGTCTTGTTCTCTCTATTCCAGCCACACTCTCAATTTGTTGAATACTTCCAGCCTTTACATATGCCAATTCCTCCAGCCTGGAGTGCTCTTCCTCTCATTCTTCCCCTAATTACTATTCATCCTACAAGTCATTTTCTCAAAGAAGTCCCCATTAAGCTTCCATCTAAATTGAATTTCCTGTCATTCTTTCTCAAGACACCCTGTTCTTGTCCTTAATGTAATTATATACTATATTTGTGTATTTTTTTAACATATGCCTCTCACTAGACAACAGGTTCCATGAGGTTTTAAAATATTCAAATTTAACACATCACAAACTAAACTCCTGATCTCTCCATCAGAACTAGCCCTTCCCAAAGGCTTCCCCATCTCAGTTAATGGCAACTCCATCATTCTGGTTGTTCAGAACAAAAATCTCAGAATCATCTTTGACTTCTCCTTCTTTCACGTTCCACATCCAATCCATCAGGAAATCCTGTGATCTCCATCTTAGAAATATATCCAGAATTAGACTACTTCTCACCTCAGTCCAAGCCACCATCATTTCTTGCCTGAATTACTAAACAGCCTCCTATTTAGACTCCCTGATTCTGCCCTCACCTCCCTATGCTACTTTCTGCAAGGCTACAGCCTCAACATAATGTCCTGTTAAATCGAAAAGAGCACACCCCCCTATCATTCTCTATACTCCTTACCCTATTTCATTTTTCTTCATAGCACTTTTCACTAGTAGACATACGTTTATTTTTTGCCTCCCCCAACTGAATATGAATGCCATAATGTTCTTTGATGTATCCAAGTCCCTAGAACAGTGCTTCAATATTTGTTAAACGATTGAATGCAAAAAGAACAAATACTATTCTGGGGCTTCCCTGGTGGCGCAGTGGTTGAGAGTCCGCCTGCCGATGCAGGGGACACGGGTTCGTGCCCCGGTCCGGGAAGATCCCACATGCCGCGGAGCGGCTGGGCCCGTGAGCCATGGCCGCTGAGCCTGTGCATCTGGAGCCTGTGCTCCGCAACGGGAGA
>NC_041216.1:15649734-15667113 GCF_002837175.3 Physeter macrocephalus
AGCCTGCGCTCCGCAACGGGAGAGGCCACAGCAGTGAAAGGCCCGCGTACCACAAAAAAAAAAAAAAATACTATTCTGGCAGGCGGAAATTGAAGGTAGGGGGAGAGGCTGGCAAAGATATTTCAAATGAAAGAAACAAGAGCAAAAATCTTCCATGAAGGCAGACTAGTACAGGGCATGTTGAGGACCAATCTGCCTAGAACGTGAGGTATATTTGCAGCTGCAGTGGGGGAAAGACTGAAAACGCAAGTCAGGATCATGATCTGAAAGACTATGAATGCTAGATCATGGAGTTTGTATCTAATCCAATAAACAACTAGAGAAAGTAGGATCCATTTAAGATTTATGGCAAGAAGTATCACAGTTTTATTTTAGACAAAATTACAGAATATAACACAACTAATTATTGAGAAAAAGGATAAAAGTTTCTTCAAACTGATAATATACAATACTTGGTAGAATCAGTAATACTAACTACCCTTCATCTGTTAGAATACAACATAAACATTTCACTCATCTCTAAGTCAATTATGTCATGTAGGTTGCCACACAAATCATTTCTTAAGGTCTTAATTCAACTGGACTTTAAAAAGCACATGAGACAAAAAGTCACCGTATTACATGGGAAAAAGCCATCATCAACCATGGCTCATTTACATCCTCTGTCCATTAAGCTGTTCTGTAAGCTCCTTGAAGACAAGGGAACCTGTCCTTATTTCTTCCCCTCTCCAGCACTTAGCGCATGGAAAGTATTCAATATTTGCTGCTATAATGATCCCTATACTGTTCTCGACTGTTCCTAGACAAAGATTGCATCTTATATCCTCCAACTATAAAATGGGCATACCTCACCTACTAGACAGTTATTGAAGGGGAAAATTAATACTGAAAAATAATTTGACTTTTCAAAACAGATTTCTCCTAAAGAGCACAAAGGAGGGCCTACCTTCAAACCATTTAATCAATATCTATACTATGAGCAATTCTAGGTGTTGGCAGATTTCACAATATAAAAGCTTCCCTTCTTCAAGCAAAGATCAAACAGGGTAAATGTTCTTTTAGTGCCATTAGGAAGGTAAATCCAAACTGAGTTTCTCTGATAAAACCTAAATAAAGTAAATTTTCTTTAAACCAACTCACTTAATACATGTTACATATTAGATTGGGATTCACTGTGCATTCTTCCAAGAATTCTGCTGTCATGAAGAACATTAAAACATTATACATAGGGCTTCCCTGGTGGCACAGTGGTTGAGAGTCTGCCTGCCGATGCAGGGCACACGGGTTCGTGCCCCGGTCCGGGAAGATCCCACATGTCGCGGAGCGGCTGGGCCCATGAGCCATGGCCGCTGAGCCTGCGCATCCGGAGCCTGTGCTCCACAAGGGGAGAGGCCACAACAGTGAGAGGCCCACGTGACTCAAAAAAAAAAAAAAAACTATACATAAAATGTCATCAATAATTCATGCAAGTTTATGCATAAGATTAGGACACATAACAAAATAGCAACAGCAGTCATTTCAAGAAAAAGGGGATATAAATAATTTTTATTTTATGGTGCTTTTCTGTGTTCTAAGTTGTCTACAGTAAACAAGTGTTGCTTTTATAACTGGAAAAAAAACATTATTTTAAAGCACAATACATACAAATGAATATACTAGGAAGCAGAAGGAAAATGACATTACTTTTCAAATTTAGGGCCAATATTTAAACTAAAACAGACTAAGGTTAGATACTATTTATTCTGAGTCACTTTTTTTAGGTACATTTGCAATCAAGGGTCCTGCTGACAATTACAGAATGTAAGTAAAGTCTACGTTATTGATGGCTAGCAACAGCTTTTACTTGATTTAATGAAGAATCAAAAAGCCCTCAACATTTTTAAATCAAAAATTTAGATTCCTGTGTTAACTAAAATATTCTGTAACTTAGAAGATCAAATAATACAAAACTTCACACTCTTCGTAAGTTTATGTCTCTGCAAATTTTTCAGTTAAGTCTTGCGCATATGTATATTCAAAGCCAAAATTTCATTTAAGTCCAACCATCTTCTTTTTCTCTCGATTAGTCTATGTAGTCTGGTCTCACCACTCTTCCATTTCCCTACGTAGCACAACGGCCTGATTCGGTAGTCTTTAGCTTTCAATGAACTTTCACTATAGCAATCTACCACCTGGTGTCCACCTCCACAATAAAGCAACTGGTTGTTAGCTGAGGAAAACATGCATAGAACTCACATATTTTTTAAAAAGTTCTTAATTACTTCAGCTTTCATCTAATTGTTTGTTTTCGTATTCTCCAATGTTTGTTCAGATTCTCCTTTTTCCTTCTCTCACACAAATAAATAGCTATGCTGCATGATGGTAAAATTCAATACTTAAATTATTACAGACGATTGACATTTTTACTATTCTAATGAAAACTTAATCCTTTTCACAAAAATGAATTATTTCACCTGTAAAGTTGGAAGCAACAATTTTATTACCAAAAAAATGTAAAAAACCTGTTACACCTCTTGCTTAGAGTCACACTGTATTTCAGCTCTAAGCAAAGCAAAAAAAAAAAAAAATCTACAGAACAAAATCTATGCTCTGAGGGTCAATACATGGCCCTGGTTCTAATATTGTTACTTCTTCAAAATATTTTTTTTTAATTTATTTATTCATTTATTTTTGGCTGCACTGGATCTTCGTTGTGGTACACGGGCTTGTCATTGCAGTGGCTTCTCTTGTTGCAGAGCACGGGCTCTAGAGCACAGGCTCAGTAGTTGTGGTGCACGGGCTTAGTTGCTCCGCAACATTTGAGATCTTCCCGGACCAGGGCTCGAACCCGTCTCCCTTGCATTGGCAGGCGGATTCTTAACCACTGTGCCACCAGGGAAGCCCTCTTCAAAATATTGATATTAAAATATAACAGACTCCTAGGTCATCTTTAGCACAACTTTCAAATATAGTCTCATTTATCTACATAAGTTGTTATTTTCAGAAATTTAGACTAATACAGTCCCCTGGTTTTATATTTTAAATAAAGGAAAATAACAGAAACCAAACAAGGCTAACTGATATTCCGTATACCATTTCTTGGTACTGAGCACTGACAGATAAAAGTCAGGTCTCCAAAAAGACAAAAGGATTAAAACTTCCAAGAGAATTCACAAACTGATGTCCTGAATTAAGTTTAGATTTCTGTTAAATCATACTTGGACAGTTTGTAATAACGACCTTAATGTTATTTTCCTTCAGAAACTCCCTTTCCATTTTCTACAGGAACCTATACAATGGGCAAACCTATCCTAACTTACTCCGCTACTTGATCAAAATCTTAATTCATGCCTTAATCACACTTCCCATCCTGGCTAACAAATTTCCCTTTTATAGACTCACTAATTCCCTATTCAGGAGACATTAGAACACTGAGGCTCCACAGTGCCAATGAAACAGGAAGTGGGAAAGTCTTGCTCACCATCCTTTTACCAGCTTCCAGTCATCTCTGTAAGCATCCTTCCAAACCAACTCAGATTTTTAGTGACAGCCAGGTCCTCCGCATTGCCTCTTTCTTATTATTATTCATACCATTAGGCTTTTTTTTTTAATTGACGTATAGTTGATTTACAATGCCGTGTTAGTTTCAGGTGTACAGCACAGTAATTCAGTTTTATACACACACACACACATTCTTTTTCAGATTCTTTTCCTTTATAGGTTATTACGAAATATTGAGTATCGTTCCCTGTGCTATAGAGCAGGTCCTTGTTGGTTATCTCCTTTATATAGTCATGTGTATATGTTAATCCCAACCTCCTAATTTATCCCTCCCACCCACCCGCCCCTTATCGTTAGACTTTTCATGTGTTCAGTCACCTGTCTCAGAATCCTCCCATCTCTTACCCATTTGGGGCCCCTTTCTCTCAGAATTTTACATTTAACCAAAATTATCACCTTGGCCTTTGCTCAGAGGGGCACTGTTAGGTCTTCAAGAACAGCTCAGACAAAACATAGTAAGAACAGAGTTCTCATTAACTTCACATTTTTACATTCATTTCTATCTCCTGAATTTTCCCCTATGGAAACCTCAAATGAATGTCAAACCAATTCATCCAAGGTAACACCGTCTTGATGTTGAGTTAGTTTTTGTTCAATTATTAAAACAAAGTTCTCAGCATCATTGCCTCTAGAAAATTTATTTCATCTGTCTGTGTTTAAAAAAAAAAAAAAGAAAGAAAGCCTGTGCTCAAAACAAAACATAAAGAACTCCCGGGCTTCGCTGGTGGCGCAGTGGTTAAGAATCCACCTGCAAGTGCAGGGCGCACGGGTTCGAGCCCTGGTCCGGGAAGATCCCACATGCCGCGGAGCAACTATGGCCGTGCATCACAGCTACCGAGCCTGCGCTCTAGAGCCCGCAAGCCACAACTACTGAGCCCATGCACCACAACTACTGAAGTCCACGCCCCTAAAGCCTGTGCTCCGCAACGAGAAGCCACCGCAATGAGAAGCCTGCGCGCCTCAACAAAGAGTAGCCCCCGCTCCCCGCAACTAGAGAAAGCCCGTGTGCAGCAATGAAGACCCAACGTAGCCAAAAATAAATAAATAAAATTAATTTTTTTTAAAAAGAACTCCGGGCTTCCCTGGTGGCGCAGTGGTTAAGAGTCCGCCTGCCGATGCAGGGGACACGGGTTTGCGCCTCGGTCCGGGAAGATCCCACATACCGCGAGCGGCTGGGCCCGTGAGCCATGGCCGCTGAGCCTGCGCATCCAGAGCCTGTGCTCCACAACGGGAGAGGCCACAACAGTGAGGGGCCCACGTACCGCCAAAAAAAAAAAAAAAGAACTCCCATTTTATACTGTAAAAAAACAGCTGAGAGTTTGTCCATCTGTACAATCCATTTGCACCTTCCCAAATGCTGCTGGGAAGTTGTTGAATAGATAGCAATCCAAAAAGCAGGAAAGTGTTGGGAGGACAAAAAAGACTAAAAGTTAGGTTTTAAAAGTCTCATTCTCAACTTTTAAATAACTTCTCTCCCTGGCACTAATGGGTTTGAATCATTGCTGGGTCCTTCTTCTTCGAATGTATCATCTGTCTACTGTTTCCTGCATAACGAGTTTACGAATGATGTCAAAACTAATATTCCCATTCTTGGCTATTCCCAATTCACTTATTCCAGCCACTTTTTCAAGGTCAAGTTAAAGCTTACTTCCATCTTTCCCCATATGTCCTGGCCCAACTTAATGTGAACCACACTTGGCTCGTTAAGCATGTACCATCCTGTAGTTTTCTTTCCAATAAAATTTATAAACCTAAAGGTAGAAAATGTTTAATAATTTCTTATATCTCCCATAGTACCTAACTCAGTATTAGGCACTTCCTTCATGCCAACAAATGCTTTAAATCACAGACGATAAGATGGAAGTGACTTTAACGATCATGTAGCCCAAACCTTTCTTCTATACCTTGCCTGTATGAATTATGCTCGACACTCAGCATGCCACCATTTAGAACAATGGTTCCTAATCCCCCCAAAAAAGGACTCATATAGAATTTTAAATGTAATTTCAAGGATTTAAAGAATCCCCTGAATTCTATTAATGAAGCCCACATTTAAGAATAACATACTATTGGAGGGGGCTTCCCTGGTGGCACAGTGGTTGAGAATCTGCCTGCCAATGCAGGGGACACGGGTTTGAGCCCTGGTCTGGGAAGATCCCACATGCCACGGAGCTACTAGGCCCGTGAGCCACAACTACTGAGCCTGTGCGTCTGGAGCCTGTGCTCCACAACAAGAGAGGACGCGACAGTGAGAGGCCCGCACACCGCGATGAAGAGTGGCCCCAGCTTGCTGCAACTAGAGAAAGCCCTTGCACAGAAACGAAGACCCAACACAGCCAAAAATAAAAAATTAATTAATCAATTTTTTTTAAAAAGCTTATTAAAAAAAATAGTATATATATATGTGTATATGCATATATATATATATATATATATATATATATATATATATACTATTGGAGTGGGGACTTCCCTAGAGGTCCAGTGGTTAAGAATCCGCCTTCCAATGCAGGGGATGTGGGTTTGATCTCTGGTCAGGGAACTAGAATCCCACATGCCACGGGGCAACTAAGCCCACACGCAGCAACTACTGAGCCCTCAGGTCACAACGTGGTCCAGTGGTTAAGAATCCGCCTTCCAATGCAGGGGATGTGGGTTTGATCTCTGGTCAGGGAACTAGAATCCCACATGCCACGGGGCAACTAAGCCCACACGCAGCAACTACTGAGCCCTCAGGTCACAACTAGAAAGCCCGCATGCCGCAACTGCAGAGCCCATGCGCTCTGGAGCCCGTGCGCCACAACTAGAGAGAAGCCCGCATGCCGCAAGGAAGAGCCCACGTGCTGCAATGAAAGATCCCCCGTGCTGCAATTAAGACCTGACGCAGCCAAATAAATAAATAAATAAATTTTTTTTTAAAAAAAAGAATAATATACTTTTGGGAATTCCCTGGAGGTCCAGTGGTTAGGACTCTGCATTTTCACTGCCAAGGGCCTAGGTTCAATCCCTGGTCGGGGGACTAAGATCCTGCAAAGCCACACTGTATGGCCAAAAAAAAGAAAAAGAAAAAAGAAAAAAAAAGAATATACTATCATCAACAACAAAAATAGGTGTCTACTATGTGCCAAGCACTATTCCTAATACTTTACATAGAGCGATATATGGTTAGATCATATTTCCCAGCACTCCTTGCAGTCAGACAAAACCATGTGATTAAAGTTCTCCCCATTGGAGTATGAAAGGAAGTGACAGGTAGAAGTTCTGGGCTAGGGGCCTTGAGAGGAGCCTCCTCCATACTCTTCACTCCCCACTGCTGCAACCAGGACTTCTCAGCAACCAGCTTTGCCAACTGTGAGGAGGACAATGCTATGGGGGTTGGTGGGAAAAGAAGCTGGAAAGACTTTGGTCCCTAAATGACTCTAAGGAGAAAAGCCACCAACATCTAGAACACCCTCCCTGGTTTGCTAAGTGAGAAAGAAAATAAGCTTCCATTTTGTCTGAACCACTGTTTGGGGCAGATTACAGTATTTCTTACAGAAGCTTAGACTACCCTAATTAATACACACAGATCACCAGTTAATCCCCTCAGCAACCCTGTAAAATTGTGTTATTATTATTATCCTGATATTAGAGGTCAAGAAACTGAGGTACTGAGAACTTAAGAAACTTCCCTGACACACTACTAGAAGCCAGATTCAAGCCAAGGAGTCTGGCTCCAGGGTCCACACACATTAAAAATTCTGCCAAATATCTCAAAAGAAGCATTCTTATGTGTTAAGCCACTCTGCACGAGATTAACTTTTTACACCACCCCAATTCTAACAGTTTAGGGATGACTGCCAACAGTGAGTGTCCCAATGCAAAATGGCATGCCAACAACTTTAAATTCCAACCAATAAAACTAAACTCTGCAAAGGGACTCCTCCTAAACCAAAATCAGAAATACCATCACATCATACCAAAGATTCTAGTGGGGGCTGGGGGGAAGGCAGCAGTGTCAACAGGAGTTAGGCATATACAAGGAAAGGAAAAATCCAAAAATTCAGTCTCTTCTCAACTTCTCTCATTTTGTTGTTCAACACAATATTTACTTTTACCCAACACAGAAATCTTGGCTTCCAAATTCTGAACGTAACCAAGAAGAAATATTGGTGGAAAATATATGGCAGATACATGAAAAGCTCAGAAGTACCAACAAAATGGAGGGGAAAAAAGATAGATAAAACCACACAGAGTTTTGGAGGCTGGAGGCTAGGCAAAGTTGAACAAATGAAGGACCAAGGTTTGAGACTCAGACTACCAGGCTCTAATAAGTAAGTAGCTCTCAATTCCGAAGCATGCCAGACGCATATATTGACACCAAAATGCTCAGAAAGAAGGAAACAATCTCATTTCAACTATTTGGTACCCTCTTTGGTACCAACTCAGAATATACAGATCTTACCCTCAAGGAACTTACTGCCTATCTAGCAGGGGAGATGAGCATACAAATAAGTATATACAAAATGACACACAACTAGCATTTATTTACTTACTGTGTACTAGACACTGTTCTAAGCTTATTATCACCACATATATTAACTAATTTAATCCCATGAGGTTGGTCTATTAATATCCCACCTATGCAGATGAGGCAGAGAGGTTTATGTGTCCTGGGACACACAATTAGTAAGTGGACAAATTGGATTAGAAACCCAGCAGCCGATAAGAGACCTTATGACCTTGCTAAAGGGTTTGAACTTCACCCTATTAATCAGTGGTCCCCAAGTGGGGCTGGTGTATCAAAATATATACACCTACTAGGCCCCTCAGGGTAGGGAAAGAAGGCATTCTAACTCTTGAGGATGACTGCCTTTGTAAGCCTCTTTTACTATTGGGAGGGTACCCTATCCTATAGGTATTGGGGTAAACAAACAAAAATTGAGCACTGCTGTTATACAAGTGATGAGGATTCACTGGGCTCATGGACAGACAACTCCAAAAACAATACTCACAAGGAAAGAAATGTAGCTGTGAGTCCAGTCACACTAGTTGGGAAAGTCCTAGCCTATTTCTGTTCAATTTAATGCTACCTAAACAGGTGGCACTTTTAAACTCATTTCCTTTAAGTGTAGATAATAGTTTTCTGCTACAATCTCAGATATCCCTTGGCAGAATAATTCACACTGTTTAACACACCACACTGGACAACCACAGCCTCTGCCCTTTCACGGCTTTCAAAATAATTGTATTTACAAGGGGATTTTCCCCCATTTGCATTTCCCACACATAGATTTTGGAAATCAAGAACACTCTTTACTACAATTTACCTGGCCCCTTTTTCCCCTTTGAAACAGCTATCCTGATTTACATCAGTATAAAGTTTTACCTATGCCGAACCACAGGACAGCAGAAAACATTTCATCTCTTACTCCACAAAGGAGGTAAACAAGTCTCAGAGAGGGAAAACAACTTGCCCAGGTTAAACCAGCCAGTGAGTGCAGAACTGTGACTTGAACCTGGTTCTCTGCCAACAAGCCCAGTGACAAAGGCTTACAACTAGTGATAAGCAGGATGCTTTTAGGTGGCTCACGAACATTTTTTCTTTTAATAGTTATGCATACATACACACACACACACACAAAATAGTTATGTACATAAGAAATATAGTCACCACACCTAATCCACAGTTTCACAGGTATTGCTTAGGGCAATGTGTTTATGTTTTTAAAAAAACGGGCTGAATTTAGTAAATAATAATACCAATTCAATACATATATGGAAAACTAAGAAGGGGTATGCAAGTGACTCAAGTTTGGGAAACACCTCTCTCCTTCTAACAAAAGTTAAATTAATAGTAAGTAGGGCATTAAGCATTGATCTCCTCGTCTCTAATTCATATACTTTATTTCTTTTTCTTGTCTTACTGTATTGGCTAGACCTCCAGTACAATGCTGAAAAGAAGCCATTACTGATAGTACCCTTATCTGACACTAAACTTAATGATACTTCTAAAGTAACATGTTTAAGTAACATGTTTTTTAGGTGTTTAGTAAATACACTGTTTTTGAATTTATGGAAATTCATTCCTATTCCTGGCTCAGTGAAATTTTTTTAACATTTATCTCTGACCCACTCTTCTCCCTTCTCCACGCTGTCTCCCACTCCTCTTCCTTTTTCTTATTTCAGGTTTCTTCCTACATTCCCTGCATCTCAAAGTACTATATCTGCCACTCGAAGCAACTGAGACTCTTTGAAGATATTCTGGGGGTTCTATACCTGTCTGTTGTTTCAGTTCCCTGAATCAAAATGTTTCTAAAACTGATAACTGAAAGAAAATCTTAAAACAAACACTTTTTCCATCACTTGATCATTTCTTCTTTCCATGTCTCAAACACACCCTTCAGTGTCTCCCGTTCTTTAAAATAAAAACTCAGGAAAAAAAGAACAAAATTGTTCTGCATTTCCGGATTTCTCCAATTCAGAGCCTGGTTCTGAAAGAGCCTGCTTAAGTAAGTGACTAAGAAAGAAAATCTCGAGAATTTTAAAGAAGTTTTGAGGGAGGCAGTTGAATCCAGATGTGCATAACTTCTATCTTTCTTCTTCGCTAAAACGAAAAATATTAAAGAAAAAAGGAAAGGGCTAGAGGTAGTACTTGTCTACAAATATGGTAGTTTCAGGATATATAAACTGAAAAGACCAGAAGGGAAAAATCAACCCTTTAAAGCCCAAGCAAGTGAGGAGTTCTTTCCCTCATCAGTTTTTCTTTCAAAACAAAAGGGCACACACAATCTTTCCCGAGGCAGCAACACCGAGGGGAGCAGCCAAAATGTTGCATCATACAAAACACTCGCGCTTGAGAAACAAGAAAATCAGATGGTGGTAAAATAACTAAGACAGAAAAACCCAAGTTGGGAATCTCGGTCTTTTCCTGAGGCCCAGGAATGTATGCTCTTTTTAAAAAATTGTTTCAGATGTAATCGAAAATTAAAGTTACAGTTTCCTACCAGCCGGGAGCGAAACGCTCAGAAAGCGTTCAAAGAAGTTCAGCTCATCAGCTCACGACGGGCTCGAGGCTTCGCCTCCCGGGCTGGGGGTGAACTTGGGAGAGCCGAGGGCTGGGGTGGGGTGAGGTGAGGTCGGGCGTCCGGGCGGTGGCGGGGGAGAGGGGGTGACAGGACACACCCGTGCCCGGGTCCCAGGGGCTGGCGGCTTCCGGGGCACCCGGGGGAAGGGGGGCAGCTCGTCCCACCCGGACGCGGGACGACAGTGCGGCGTCCGCCAAGGCCAGCGCGGCGGGAGGCGGTGCCCCCCCGTCCAGCAGTGCTGTCTTTCTGGGGTCCCAGTCCCAACCCGGCTCCCTCGACGGGCCTCGGCGGCG
The DNA here is from genome assembly GCF_002837175.3 of Physeter macrocephalus. Classification (NCBI taxonomy): domain Eukaryota; kingdom Metazoa; phylum Chordata; class Mammalia; order Artiodactyla; family Physeteridae; genus Physeter; species Physeter macrocephalus. The sequence continues at coordinate 15,660,635 of NC_041216.1, forward strand.
GGAAGGCGCGGGTAGCCGAAGACAATGGCCCGGGGGCGCGGGAGCAGCGCTCCCCCTCGGCCCGGGGGCGGGGCGCCGCGCGGGGGCGCTGCGGCTGAGGAGCGCCCAGGGACGCCGCCCCCCGCGGCCGGGCGAGCACCGGGGGCTCGGCGGGGTCGGACGGCGGCGAGCGCTCACCTTGACGAAGAGCTCGATGATGGGTTCTTTGTCCTCCTCCTTCAACCCGTTCAGCGGCATCGACAACGCCATGGCCGGTTCGGCTGGACTCCGCGGTCGGCGGCGGCTGCTTCTGCTCCGGGGCTGCTCTAGCTACGGGCTCCTGCCGCGCTGCGCCTCCCTGGACAGTCCCGGCGTCTAACTCGCCTCAGCCTCGCAGCCTCAGAGTCGGTCCCTCAGCAGCGCCCCACGACCAGCGCGCAACTCTTGAGCGAGCCGCAGCCCCAGCCGTTTCTAGTCGCTGGGCGGGGCACCGGGGGCGGGGCCTCGTTGGGGGCGGGGCCAAAGCTCGGCGTCTCCGGACTCCCGGGAGGAAAGAGGACAGCCCGGGCTCGGGGGCGTGGCCTCGGGTGAGGGAGGTGGCCGGACCGCTCTGGCTCCTCGAGGCAGCTGAGGCGGCTTGACCTAGGCTCCGGGGAGTGGCCTTGGTGGGGAAGGAACGAAGCCAAGCCTTGGGCGGGCGGTGGGCGGGACTCTGAGCCTCTCCTCCGGAGGAGACGGAAGGGAAAATTCCCCAGGGACCAGCGCCTGACACCGCCTCCCGCCGAAGCGCGGGCGCGTCCTCGCAGCTGCTGCTGGAGCTGTGCCAGGTGACCTCAGCTTTCCGTCGCCTGGAGAGGCGAGAAGGCGCCTCCCGTCCTCTCCCCCGCTGCAGCCCCCAGGACTCATCGCCCTTTCCCGCAGCAGTCGCCTCCCCAACGCCCTGTGTTAGGCGGAGCTCCCTTTTCCCTTTTGGGAAAGTTTTCATCCCCTTAGAAACACCGTTTTTTCCCTCCTCTGACTTCTTCATTTTCCCGTTTGACTCTTCCGTCACTTCGGTCTTGGGAGCCAGCGTATTCACAGATATTTATGAGGCCCTACAGTGTTCCAGGCCCCCGGTGATAAACAGCACGGACGCGATCCCTCTCCTCTGAGAGCCTACAGTCTTGAATGGCAGCCCCAGTGCCTGAAGGCTACAACGAACTCCCAAGCCGTTGTCGATACGGTTCCCCTTTCCTGGCGTGATTTCTTTCCCCATTCACCTGGCAAACCTGAGTGTGGTTTGCCAGACCTGCTTTACCCAATTCTCTGATTCTCCTCCGGTGGGGAAGGGAGAACTTCACATTTTAACGAGCACCAGGACTTTTTTTCTTTTTCCACTTGGTACTGTTGCTCTAAATCTACCTACACTTTCAATCTTAGTCAATGAATACATTTGGCTGATTAACTACAGAGTCTACTGTTTGCTAAAGATAGCACCAGGACGTTTTCGATGTAGGTGGTCCTCAAACTGGAAAAACCGTACTGGGGTTTGAAGCCGCTGAGGACAGAGGCTGTGATACTTTGAGCCAGGCACCGGGTCTGGGTTTGCTACTGTTGAATGCCTGGCGCAAATGTCACCCCCTCTGGAAACAGTTACTTGTCCCCTCTTCTGACTTTCGGTAATACATGACTCAGCTACTCCTCCTCACCTTCCAGTTTAAGTTGAAGGCTGAGTCCTGAGAGGGCCAGCCCTAGGTTTGTCTTTCCACATCCTCAGTGCATAGCACATGTCAGAACGTTTGAACAAACTGAAGGTATGCGTGAAAATACAGTGAAACCTGCGGTTTCTCCCTCTCCCAGTCTATAGCAAGTTGCTCAAATATTCTTGCAGGGACTCTGATAAAGAAGCATCCTACCCCAGAACACATGATCTGGAGTCAGACTAAGTTCTGAAACTGCAAGATCCTGAAATCCCTAAGCCTCAGTTTCATTCTCTAGATGGGGGGTGGGACTGTTACTGGTCCATGCCTTACCACACGTCCTGCTCAGTCAGTGATAGCTGTTATCACGTTACTGGGCCTTGTACTGTCCCTGTCCACCCCTGTAGGCTAGGATGGCATCATATTCAACTGCCCCCAAGGCCAGCTTGTTTGTTGGAAAGAAGTAAACACTAGGAGGCTGTCCCCTAGATGGGGACTTGAACCAAAAAACAAAACAAACAAAAACAAAACTGAAGTGTCTGGCTGGACTCTGAACTAAATCCAGTGTTAGTTTTTCATGGAATCAGGAAAGTGAACCAAAGTTCCCTTCCAGTCCCTCCCTGCCTGAAAACAAACCAAAATAGTGAACCAGTTCAAAGCAGATTCAGGTCTAAAACGATCAAATGGAACCTCAGAGATGGCCTCAGACTGGCCCTGAGGCAAAGGAATATTTCAAGGTGGTCCTGTTTTCAGGGGTGTGCCCGAGGTTTATCAAATTCAGTTTGAATCAGCGAATGTTACCTGCAGTGAGTATCTGTTGACGGCCCTATGCTGGCCTCGCAGCGCCAGGATATGGAGATGACCAAGGCCTGGAAGGATGAGCAGGCCAGGGTTTTTTAGGCCTTATTGACTCAGATCCTGACTGAGAGAAAGCCAGTGACATTCTCCTTCACAGAGCCTTGAGGTAGAGATGATCACCGAGGCTCAGACCCAGAGCCTGTGCTTTGAAACCTGATCGCAACCACTCATACCTATGTTTCCCAATTTTCAACCCCATGTGGGTCACATGGATGGGCAGTGCCAGTCTGGGGAGAGGGAGAGAGGGAGAGAAACAGGGTGTGTATGTGGGGGAGGGTCCACAAGCACACTGCATTCAAGTCTCAAATTCCAATTTTGAGATGCAAGCATATTTTGCATTCTGTACTCATTTGTTTTTATAACACACACACAGATCTTGAAGATGGGTAGAGATGTGTTCTCCTCCCTTGTCCACCCCCACCCCCTTCTGACCTCATCTCTTACTTCTCTCCCCTTTGCTCTCCATCCCAGCCACACCTGCCTCTTTGCTATTCCTTGAATGTGCCAAATGCACTCTTGCCTCAGGGCCTTTGCACTTGCTCTCCTCCCTCTGTGGGATATTCTTCCCCCGGAATTCCTGCAACTCACATTCCCTTGCCTCCTTCAGGTCTTTGCTCAAATACCTCTTTCTCAGAGAAATCTCCCCAAATATCCTACTCAACATTGCAAGCAGTTGGATCTTATTCTACCCTCCACTTTATTTCTCTCCATAACAGTTATCACCCTCTGAAATATATCTTACTTATTATTTGCACATTGTCTGTCTCCTGCACAAACACAAACTCCATGAGGGCAGGGATTTTTGTTTAATTTTGCTTATGGCTAATATTCCCAGCTCATAGAACAGCTCATGGTACACAATAAGAATTTATGGAATGGGTGTATGTGCCATGTTTAACCTGAGGTTTCCTGTACCCCTGACATACCATTTGGAAAGTCTTGCTCACCCCATCTGAGAAGCCAGGTGGTTTGTGTTTGTTTATGATTGCCACTAAATAAGAAGTCAGGTTTTCCAAAGGACAAGATGGCACCTCCAGAAAGCCTCCCCTGGTGACACACTTTCCTCTTCCCACTCCTGATTCTATGGTGCTGCTGGCTGACTGTCTCAACCCCACTGTCTGCAATTTAGGCAGTAAAGTGCTATGTATGTGGACTCTGGGCCAGACTGCCTGGGTTCCAGTCCTGCCACTGTCGTTTGCTAGCTCAGGATAACTTATTTAACCTCGCTGTGTTCACCTTTCTCTGTAAAAATGGGTCTAAAGATAGTACCTAATAATAGTTACGATTGTTCATAAGCAAATAGGATTGTTGATAAATAAGTCCATTTTTAATGCTTAGAATGGTGCCTGGCCCATGGAAAGTGCTCCGTAGGGACTAGCTGTTGGTCTTATACCCATCTGTCCGTAATCTCAACTATTGAACTCCCATGCTGCATGCCAGATATCTAGCTGAGTGTTTTTATATCCAATCACATTTATTCCTCATGGCATTTCTGATGAATAGTTTTCAATGTCCGCATTTAACAGTTAAGGAAACTGGGGAATGGAGGAGATAAACACAAGTAATTCATCTGGGAATATGGCAGAGCTGAGATTTCAACCCACAACTGTCTCTTCACCATACTGTATACTTAGTGGGTATGGGAAAAGGTAAGCTCCTACCCATCCTTCAAGGCCCAACTCAAATATCCCCCTGCTCCAAGGAGCTTCCTTCCACCAGTGCATTAGTCTGGATTCTACATCACCCATCAAGGAGGTCAGGTGGTGTTGCAGGTACCAGTGTGAGCTTCCCTAGCAAACTGCCTGATTTTGAATTCCAGTTGGATCAGTTACTTAACTCAAGCAAGTTTCCTCATCACTACAACAATTAGGTTCTACAATAGAACCTAACAAAGTCACTTTGAGGATTAAATGAGATTATCCATGTAAAGCATTTAATTATAAACATTTAATAAATGTTAGCTATTATTACTATTCATATCAATGTCTTCTTCTTTGGTATACTGTGAGATTCTTGGAGTAAAAGGAACCTATATCTATCTTTAGTTGAGCAAATATTTAATTTCCCATCTGTGTGATTTTGAGCAATTTATCCTCTCTATAGCTTGATTCTTCATATAAAATGATGATAATTACAATACCTTCCTCATAGGGTTGTTATGGAGATTAAACAGGTAATTAATGTAAAGCATTTAACACACTGCCTGGCATATACTAAGTGCTCAGTAAACATTAGAGGCAGACTTTGGAGATGTGAGTTCGGTTCCAGACCACCACAATAAAGTGAATATCTTTTTTTTTTTTAAATAAATTTATTTATTTATTTTTGCCTGCTTTGGGTCTTCATTGCTGTGCGCGGCCTTTCTCTACTTGTGGCGAGCAGGGAGCAGGGCCTACTCTTCATTGCAGTGTGCAGGCTTCTCATTGTGGTGGCTCCTCTTGTTGAGGAGCACGGACTCTAGGCATGTGGGCTTCATTAGTTGTGGCACGCAGGCTCAGTAGTTGTGGCTCAACGGTCTCTAGAGTGCAGGCTCAGTAGTTGTGGCACACAGGCTTAGTTGCTCCATAGCATGTGGGATCTTCCCAGACCAAGGCTCGAACCCATGTCCACTGCATTGGCAGGCAGATTCTTAACCACCGCACCACCAGGGAAGCCCTAAAGTGAATACCTTAGTAAAGCAAGTCACACAAATTTTTTGGTTTCCCTGTGCATATAAAAGTTTTGTTTGCTCTGTACTGTAGTGTATTAAGTGTGCAATAGCATTATGCCTGAAAAAATAATGTACATACCTTACTTTTAAAATAATGCTTTTAGGGGCTTCCCTGGTGGCGCAGTGGTTAAGAATCTGCCTGCCAAGGCAGGGGACACGGGTTCGATCCCTTGGCCGGGAAGATCCCACATGCCACAGAGCAACTGAGTCCGTGCACCACAACTACTGAGCCTGTGCTCTAGAGCCCACGAGTCACAACTACTGAGCCCGCGTGCCACAACTACCGAAGCCCGCACGCCTAGAGCCCGTGCTCTGCAACAAGAAAAGCCACCGCAATGAAAAACCCACGCACCGCAACAAAGAATAGCCGCCACCAGGGAAGCCCCCAGGCAGATTCTTAACCACCGCACCACCAGGGAAGCCCTAAAGTGAATACCTTAGTAAAGCAAGTCACACAAATTTTTTGGTTTCCCTGTGCATATAAAAGTTTTGTTTGCTCTGTACTGTAGTGTATTAAGTGTACAATAGCATTATGCCTGAAAAAATAATGTACATACCTTACTTTTAAAATAATGCTTTTAGGGGCTTCCCTGGTGGCGCAGTGGTTAAGAATCTGCCTGCCAAGGCAGGGGACACGGGTTCGATCCCTTGGCCGGGAAGATCCCACATGCCACAGAGCAACTGAGTCCGTGCACCACAACTACTGAGCCTGTGCTCTAGAGCCCACGAGTCACAACTACTGAGCCCGCGTGCCACAACTACCGAAGCCCGCACGCCTAGAGCCCGTGCTCTGCAACAAGAAAAGCCACCGCAATGAAAAACCCACGCACCGCAACAAAGAATAGCCCCCGCTCGCCTCAACTAGAGAAAGCCCGCACGCAGCAACGAAGACCCAACGCAACCAAAAATAAATAAAATAAATAAATTTATTTTTTTAAAAGCTCTTTAAATAAATAAATAATGCTGTTAAGGAATTCCCGGCGGTCCAGTGGTTAGGACTCTGTGCTTTCACTGCCGAGGGTGCAGGTTTGATCCCTGGTTGGGGAACTAAGATCCTGCAAGCCGCGCGGCACAGCCAAAAAAAGTTTAAATATTTGCAAATGACACAACAAACAAGGGATTAGTCTCCAAAATTTACAAACAGCTCATGAGGCTTAATATCATCAAAACAAACAACCCAATCAAAAAATAGGCAGAAGACCTAAATAGACATTTCTCCAAAGAAGACATACAGATGGCCAAGAGGCACATGA